>NC_048566.1:27802847-28040347 GCF_013265735.2 Oncorhynchus mykiss | reverse complement strand
CCTCTTCTGACTCAGAGAATTTTCATTCCTACTTGACCCGCTCACTAACAGTCTCTTTCTTTGACGGACAGGAAACGAAGCCCATCAGCATCTAGGGATACAAACCAAAAATACGACCAAAGGGAGGAGCGGGGTCAGTATGCCCCGGGGGACGGCACCATGCCCAGATCACCGTCCGACTACGGGGATGGGGACCCTCGGCGTGGGGCCCCACGGAGGTACCAAGATGCTGAGGCGGCGCGGGGGGAGTACCGTGGTGGGCGTGGCCGCTGGCGCTCCCAGGAGGACTACCCTCTGGACCAGGACGGGCCCTACCCTCTAGACGGGCCCTACCCTCTAGACGGGCAGCCCAGTGAGTATGAGCTGCAGCGCCAGCGCCAGGAGGAGTACCAGACACGCTACCGCTCCGACCCCAACCTGGCCCGTTACCCCGTCAAGCCCCAGCCCTACGAGGAGCAGATGAGGATGCATGCTGAGGTGGGCCGGGCCAGGCACGAGAGGCGCCACAGTGATGTGTCTCTGGCCTACACGGAGCAGGACGAGCCCCAGGGACCAATCCGCCTGTCCAGACAGCACCTGACCGAGCGCCGGCCGCCCATGGTGGGCCAACGCTCCTACTCCATGGACAGAAACTCCCCCACCCCTGGAGGCCACCACCGGATCTCCAACCACAGCCCCCCCACCCCACACCGCAGCCCCGTGCTGGGGGACAGGTCAGGGGACATGAGGCGGGGGCCAGGGGAGCCAATAGGGTTCAGGGGTCATGATTATCTGGACCCCAGCTCTGCAGTCAGGAAGACCAAGAGGGAGAAGATGGACACCATGTTGAGGAACGACTCTCTGAGCTCTGACCAGTCCGAGTCCATCAGGCCGCCGCCACCAAAGCCCCACAAAACCAAAAAGGGGGGTAAGATGCGGCAAGTGTCCCTGAGCAGCTCGGAGGAGGAACTGGCTACCACGCCGGAGTACACCAGCTGTGAGGACGTGGAGATAGAGAGTGAGTCTGTCAGTGAGAAAGGTAGGAACACACTTCCTCCTGCTCTCTCTCTTTCAACTCTCATGCTGTACACTAGGGGGCAATCTGAAAAGGCAACCTATTCCCTATAGTGCACTACTTTGTAGGGCTCTCTCTTTTACTAGGGGAAAATCTGAAAAGGCAACCCATTCCCTAGATAGTATTGCTCTATATAGGGAATATACTTTTGGCTCTGGCCAAAAATCGTGCACTATATAGGGAATAGACTGTCATTTGGGAAGCACTGTGTTATGTCAGGGATAGTCAAATCACCTTTGCATTATTCATTGGGAAGTGTATTCAGTGTCACTGTCAGCTCATGTTGAACATGTTTATTGACTAATTACCACTGTTCCATATTCAGTGAGTTAGTGGTACGACAGTAGTCTGCTAGCTCCATATGTTCAGTACAGAGGACTGAGTGCCATTGATGAGTAAAGAGCACCATACCATCACAACTCTCTTCTCAGTTGCCCTTAATTAAAGGAAAGAAACTACAACGTTTATCCATGAAAACAATACCAGATGTTCTGTATATGTTCTGTATTGTCAGGCTTGCATAACTAAAGTGACTATCTGATTTTGGTTTTAGGGAGCGCAGTCAGTGTAAGTGAATACATGTGTTTTAATGTAGGCCTCGTGGTCTCATTTATAATAAATAATATGATATGTAGATTATGATAGGAATTTGATCTTATTAATGAGCCGTCGCTTAAAAACTAACCTTTTATTTTCTCACGGTCTATGGTCTGTCTGTGTCTTTGTTACGTGATCTGACCTGTTTTGTGTGTGTGTGTGTGTATGTGTCAATTCTATTCTACACTGTTCAGCAACTGTGTGGAGGGAGCTTATTATGTCGACAGGGCATAATAAATGGCATGTAAATGTCTATGCAAGAGTGTGTGTGTGTGTGTGTGTGTGTTGGGCTGCTGCTCTAGATACCTTATCCTGTCTCTGTCCTCCTGTAGCACACATTGCAGGGCCTGTCTGTGGGTTAGTCTGTGATGCTGCTTTTGAACGGCCTCTGGCTGAACAATGTCATCAGTCGTGCATATTAATTAATGAATGTACGGCAAATGCAATTAAAAGTGGTATAATAATTAGGGTTTCTCCCTGTAGGATTCTAGCATTGCAAGCCGCGTGATCTTCCACGCTAACATGAAAGGTTCCTTGCACTGATAAGCTCGCGAGATCAGGCTACTTGTGAGGCCAGTAGGATTCCCCCTGCACGACAACTCAACTCTGTTGGATCAGCCAGGGAGGACAGGATGGGATTGGAGTAGACAGTGGAGTCGAGTCGTGAGCTGGGTTGGGCTGAGTGGAAGTTTGGAGATCAAATGGTTTTTGAATGGCTTACTTCTAGCTCCTAGTCCCTAACTCCTAGTCCCTAACGCTTAGCCCCTAACTCCTAGTCCCTAGCTACTAGCCCCCTCTCCTCTAGATGCAGGCAGATAGTTGTTATGAATTATACATTCATCTCATACTACTGTAGCACAATGCTTCTGAACGATCGAACCACCCTCGCCCTCTGGTGATAACGTTAAGGACACTAACAAAGTCCCAGATAGAGAGAGAGATTAGGCCTGGGCCGGCGGAGGAGCGGTCACCGTGCTGAAAGTAGGCTGGCTTTGTGGTTTCCATATTAGTCCTTTAAAAAGGCAGACCGCTTCTAAAGGCGTTTCCAAGTGTTTGTAGAGATGTTTCTGAAGAGTGACCTATATAGATTCCCCTCTAAAGCAGACTGTATGGCACATCTACACTCACGGGTTACTTCCCTGTGTGCTGTCTCTGTCTCCTTTGGATGACTGTGAAGGACTGACTGATGTGAGTTAGTCCCTCTACACGGTCCCTTTCACATAGCTTGAAAGTGAAACAGGCATAGTTATTATTTGTATTTGTATTTATGATGGATCCCCGTTTGCTGCTATCAGATATAAAGCTGCAAAAATTGAAATGTACAGTGCATTCGGAAAGTATTCAGACCCCTTCCCCTTTTCCACATTTTCATGTTACAGCCTTATTCCAAAATGTATTAAGTAAATCTTTTTCCTCCTCAATCTACATACAATACCCCAGAATGACAAAGTGAAAACTGTTTTTTATTTATTTATGTAAATGTATTAAAAATTAAAAACAGATACCTTATTTATGTATGTATTCAGACCCTTTGCTATGAGACTTGTAATTGAGCTCAGGTGCATCCTGTTTCCATTGATCATCATTGAGATGTTTCTACAACTCGATTGGAGTCCACCTATGGAAAATGTAATTGATTGGACATGATTTGGAAAGGTACACACCTGTCTATATATGGTCCCAGAGTTGGCAGTGCATGTCAGAGCAAAAACCAAGCCATGAGGTCGTAGAGCTCTAAGACAGGATTGTGTCATAGCACAGGTCTAGGGAAGGGTACCAAACATTTCTGCTGCACTGAAGGTCCCCAAGAACACAGTGGCCTCCATCATTCTTAAATGGAAGAAGTTTGGAACCACCAAGACTCTTCCTATAGCTGGCCAACCGGCCAAACTGAGGAATCGGCGGAGAAGGGCCTTGGTCAGGGAGGTGACCAAGAACCCGATGGTCACCGCAGACAGAGCTCCAGAGTTCCTCTGTGGAGATGGGAGAACCTTCCAGAAGGTCAACCATCTCTGCAGCACTCCCCCAATCAGTCCTTTATGGGCGGCAGGTAGCCTTGTGGTTAGAGAGTTGGACTAGTAACTGAAATATTGCAAGATCAAATCCCCGAGCTGACAAGGTCGTTCTGCCCCTGAACAAGGCAGTTAACCCACTGTTCCTAGGCCGTCATTGAAAATAAGAATTTGTTCTTAACTGACTTGCCTAGTTCAATAAAGGTCAAATAACAAAATTGAAATGGGAGAGTGGCCAGACTAAAGCCACTCCTCAGTAAAAGGCACATGACTTGGAGTTTGCCAAAATGCACCTAAAGGACTCTCAGACAATGAGAAACAAGATTCTCTGGTCTGATGAAACCAAGATTGAACTCTTTGACCTGAATACCAAGTGTCACTCCTGGAAGAAACCTGGCCCCATCCCTACGGTGAAACATGGTGGTGGCAGCATCATGCTGTGGGGAAGTTTTTCAGCGGCAAGGACTGGGAGACTAGTCAAGATCGAGGGAAAGATGAATGGAGCAAAGTATAGAAGAGAGATCCTTGATAAAAAACCTGCTACAGAGCACTCAGAACCTCAGACTGGGCGAAGGTTCACCTTCCAACAAGACAACAACCCTAAACACACAGCCAAGACAACGCAGGAGTGGTTTCGGGACAAGTCTGTGAATGTCCTTGAGTGTCCCAGCCAGAGCCCGGACTTGAACCCAATCGAACATCTATGGAGAGACCTGAAAATAGCTGTGCAGCGATGCTCCCCATCCAACCTGACAGAGCTTGAGAGGAACTGCAGAGAAGAATGGGAGAAACTCCCCAAATACAGGTGTGCCAAGCTTTTAGTGTCATACCCAAGAAGACTCGAGGCTGTAATCGCTGCCAAAGGTTCTTCAACAAAGTACTGAGGAAAGGTTCTGAATACTTATGTAAATGTGATATTTCAGTTTTTTTATTTGTAAACATTTCGAGAAAACTGTTTTTGTTCTGTCATTATGGGGTATTGTGTGTAGATTGATGATGGGAAAAAAACGATTTAATCCATTTTAGAATAAGGCTGTAACAAAATTTGGAAAAATTCAAGGGGTCTGAATATTTTCCGAATGCACTGTATGTTGTTCTTGAAGAAAAGCTAAACATTAGGATCCTCCACTAAATAGTCAGGTCGACGTTTATTGTCATGTGTCTTGCCCTGGAGGTAGAATTCAGCGGTTTACGCTTGATAGGCCAACTGCTAAGTCAAAATGGGCTGTATTGTAATCATTCATGAAATCAGAAATTCGCATTTTGGTCTTAATTGAAGGTTAGTGTTATGTGTTAGCGTTAGGTTTAAAATCAAATTTGAGGACTTTGTGGCTGTGCCAGCTAGTGACCACTCTGCAGAGCTGCCTCCTGGGCAAGACTCATGACAATAAATGCCAACCTGCACTAAATGGTTGGCAAATATCAACATGAATCAACCTAATTTTGTCGGTTTCCCTTCAACACTATAGGATAGGATTCTTTACAGGATAGGAATTATATTGTAAGACATCTGTAAGGGTTTAAGGCCTGTATTTCAGATTTCCACTACTCCTACAGACAACTACTGTACATGCTAAATCGCAACACAGACTCTTCCCTGTCCTCTAGCCTTCCCACATATTTGTTACAACAGGACAATGGTTATAGACAAAGAGTCATTTTTCGGAACTAAATGCTCCCCTTGACACACACACGTACACACACACACACATTGAATTAAACCCCTTTTTTGTACAGAATTAACATCCAAAGCTATCCTTAAGATGTTGGGCCACTTGACTTACTCCACGCAGGCCCACAGTCGTCATAATTGCAAATAGATTTGGTCAAATCTGTAATTATGGGAGCTTTTACCTTGGCGGTGTCAAAAACAGGAAAGACGGATGAGGAGGAGAGGGAGGAGAAAACAACAGAGAAGAGGAAAGGAGAAAAGAGGACAGGGGAGGAGGGGAGGAACACAGAGCTGCTTCGCAGGTGGAGAGGAGGAGGAGGAGGACGAGGAGAATCCAGGCAGTCAAGATTCACCAGTCCCTGTGTTATGTAACTTTCTTCCTCACACAGGGAGAGAAGTAGCACATGGCTAGGTTAGCACAGACTGGCTCCATTATTGATGCTGTGGGATGGAGGGGGCTTTCCAAGGTTTCACACAGACCAACAGACCGCAGATAGATGAAGAAATCCCCACATTGTATTGTGAAGGTCATGTTAAGGATCACATTCGTGGTGGGGTCACAGAGTAGTTTGAATGTGGACTGCTGAGGCGAAGGGAGGGGAGCTTCTGAGGAATAGGATGTAAGGTTTTGTATTTTGGAGGTAATGGGTTATATACTGTCTGTCATTAAAACACCTTAGTAAGCAAGCACTCAATGATTAGCAATAGGAATGGCGTTTGGCCAGCATAATTTTCCCTTCACCCAGTCAGTCCAGTGTGATGTTGAGGGACGAGCCGTAACCAGATAAGCAGAACATACATTCTAATAGCTTGGGCGGAAGGGAAAAAGCTGAGGAAAAAAGTAAAGAGGTCAGAAAGCACCTTCTGTCCGTCTGTGGCCAGTCAGCAGCACTATGGTCTGCTCTGCTATGTAGTGCACTCCGTGAGCTGCTTGAATGGCCTGGCCTGGAAGGGCTCTGCTATGTAATGCACTCCGTGAGCTGCTTGACTGGCCTGGCCTGGAAGGGCTCTGCTATGTAGTGCACTGCGTGAGCTGCTTGACTGGCCTGGCCTGGAAAGGCTCTCCTATGTAGTGCACTCCGTGAGCTGCTTGACTGGCCTGGCCTGGAAGGGCTCTGCTATGTAGTGTACTCTGTGAGCTGCTTGACTGGCCTGGCCTGGAAGGGCTCTGCTATGTAGTGTACTCCGTGAGCTGCTTGACTGGCCTGGCCTGGAAGGGAGGGAGGGAGGCCGAGATGGGTGAGGTGAATAGATGGGTGTGTTATGGCAGGTTAAACACACCTCGTGCCATGCTCTTTGACCCTGGGCTTTCTGGGGGTCTGGGAGGGAGGTGAGGGAAGGAGTGATGGAGAGAGAGAGGGAGGAGTTGCCATCAGTAATGGCCTGAGTTCCTGGCTGCTCCTGGCTGGCCCGTCGGTAGTGAGGCTGGGAGACTGATTTAGTGTGACGTCCCTCTCCCTCTGTTTTCCTCCCTATTGATCTCCTGACATGCCGCCTCATGATAGTGCAGGCAGGACAGAAACGAGAAAAGATGAGAGGAGACAGACAGAGAGACAGACAGACAGACAGACAGACAGACAGACAGACAGACAGACAGACAGACAGACAGACAGACAGACAGGGAAGGATAGGGGGAGAGAGAGAAAGAGAAAGAGAAAGAGAGGGAGAGAAAGAAGGAGAGTGATGAGAGAGAGAGATTCTCATTACAGCTCTATCTCTGGTCAGGTTCTGTTGAGTAAAGGGCATTCTTCTGTTCAATGCCAGACAAATAAATAAATAATGTTATAGTGTGCGTTTCTACATTGTAAAACAGTACATTGACTATATTTTTTTAATTACAAACAAAAAAACAAATGTCCTAAAAAATAATTGATTCTGTAGCTCTTTAACCTGCTACACCTTGGATGTTTTTGGACAATCTGCTTTCACCGACACAAACCACAAGGCTAATCTGCTCCCTTTACCTCACAGCATGGATACTATGTTTAAACATAGACAATGTTTCACCTCTCTGTCTCTCTCTGTCTGTCTCTCTGTCTCTTTCGGCTCTCGCCCCCCAAATTGTAGTAAAAACAGCATCAATAATTAATGATCCAATTAATAGTTTACACTGGTTTCTATTGAGTTGTCAAAGTGATGGAGAGCCTGCTGGCAATGAACTCTTTCTCCACTGTCTCCTCCCCACGTTGTGCTGCTGCCGGAACCCTGAATCAGCACTTTGGTGGTGGGCCTCAGCGCCTGCTGCGCCGGGCCCGAGTGAAACCAACTGGCGGGGGGGGGAGACGAGACGACTGCTGAAGCTCACAATTTATGTCCATGATGAGTCTCCTGTTGTTTGAAGCACCCTCAGCTGGGTTTTTACCGGGCCTCACCAGGGCCACACCTGGGATCAGGGCCCAATTGTGGTTGGCACTGTTAGTTAAACAGGAGGAAGAGAGAGGCAACAGAGGGAGGCCACATTCTCTAGACTGGGACAACAGTAGCCTAGCCCAGCCCCGATCTGAGGGGCGTGGCAGTGGCGGTGGATGGTGTGTGAATGTGTGTGAAAACCTTCAGATGAGCTGGAGAGAGAATGACTGCGGTTCCAGGGACTCACTCTTAGTTTAACACACTGCTTCGGTTCTGTGTCTATGTGATTTCAACATGTCGATTGGGTTTCAACATGTCTGTGGGATTTCAACATGTCTGTGGGATTTCAACATGTCTATATCAGGATAAGGTAAGACCCAGATGCAGACCGTGTCGAAGTAACAATATTTATTACAGCAACAGAGGCAAATGTACAGGACGGCAGGCAGGCTCAGGGGCAGGCAGAGTGGTCGGGCAAGCGGGTTCAGGGTAAGGACAGGCAAGGGTCAAAAACCAGGAGGGCGAGAAAAAGAGAGGCTGGGAAAAGACAGGAGCTGACAGGACGAACGCTGGTAAGCTTGACAAACCAGAGGAAATGGCAATAGACAAACAGAGAACACAGGTATAATTACACAGGGGATAATGGGGAAGATGGGTGACACCTGGAGGGGGGGTAGACACAATCACAAAGACAGGTGAAACAGATCACGGTGTGACAGTCTATGGGATTTAAACATGTCTATGGGATTTAAACATGTCTATGCGATTTAAACATGTCTATGCGATTTAAACATGTCTATGGGACTTAAACATGTCTATGGGATTTAAACATGTCTATGGGATTTAAACATGTCTATGGGATTTAAACATGTCTATGCGATTTAAACATGTCTATTGTGATTTAAACATGTCTATGGAATTTAAACATGTCTATGGGATTTAAACATGTCTATGCGATTTAAACATGTCTATTGTGATTTAAACATGTCTATGGAATTTAAACATGTCTATGGGATTTAAACATGTCTATGCGATTTAAACATGTCTATGGGATTTAAACATGTCTATGGAATTTAAACATGTCTATGGGATTTAAACATGTCTATGCGATTTAAACATGTCTATGGGATTTAAACATGTCTATGCAATTGAATCATCTGTGACTGTTAGAATTGCAAGCCGTAAGCTGTTTGGGGCTATCATGGACACAATAGCAAAGTCATTTGGTTGCAGCAGCTGAGACAAAGAGAGGCAGGGAGAGGAAAGGCAGCGATGCTAAAGTGTGTTTATGGCGACTGGCAGCAACAACAGCTCAGTGTGTGTGTGTGTGTGTGTGTGTGTGTGTGTGGCAGGGAGGGTAATCAGTGTTGAGTGTTGTCAGCTGTTGGTTCCAGCGGGTCACGGAGGGCACAGCCCATCTGGGGACTTCCATAATGTTTTATCACTGGGCATAACTGTACACAGTAAGTGGTTTTAGTACCCACAGGGACGGGTGAAGGGATGGAGGGCTTGTGATAGGACCAGGGGAGGGGTGAAGGGATGGAGGGCTTGTGATAGGACCAGGGGAGGGGTGAAGGTATAGAGGGCTTGTGATAGGACCAGGGGAGGGGTGAAGAGATGGAGGGCTTGTGATAGGACCAGGGGAGGGGTGAAGGGATGGAGGGCTTGTGATAGGAGCAGGGGAGAGGTGAAGGGATGGAGGGCTTGTGATAGGACCAGAGGAGGGGTGAAGGGATGGAGGGCTTGTGATAGGACCAGGGGAGAGGTGGAGGGATGGAGGGCTTGTGATAGGTCCCGGGGAGGGGTGGAGGGATGGTGATAAGAGGAGGATGGCTGATTGTTTTGGAGAGGACCTGACCTTGCTCTGCCTTGCAGTGTCTCGGCCAGCCTTGAAAGATTTTCATGAATATTAATGTAGAAATGATTTACTGTTTACTCAACTTCCAAAGACGTGATCCTCAACACTCTTGATAGCAACCCTAGAGTAAAGCTACAGAGCAGGCTATACATTTAGAGAGATATTGAGAGAACATCTGATCTCCCTTCCTACCCAAACCTAACAACATTTGCAGCATAAAGCTATTTTTATATTCTTCCAACTGAATTCCCTGACTTCTCCCAGATTGAGTTATGTATTCACCAGGCTAACTGCTTTATGGAGACCTGTCCTTTATAGCTCCATTAGATTATTCTCTTTTCACAGGAAGTGATGCGAAGGAAATGATGCGTGCAGCTTTGGGTTGCAAAAATGCACTGGTTCTATTTAACCTTACCTGTTCCCTGCAGACGTATTGGCACACTGTGCAGTGTGTACTACAGTAAAATCAATCTAGTTGTTTCAGCTAATTATTCTTAAGTAACTGGTTCCACAGCCTATTTTTGGTTTACTCAACTTTTCGGTCCAAGTGTTACCTGAACAACAATTTTGTGCATTTTACCTAAAATAAAGGCTGTGTAACTAGTTACACACAAACACAGCGTTTTCAACACAGGGTTTAAACACTGTTTCCCATCCTTGTTCAATGAACCATAAACAATGAATGAACATGCACCTGTGGAACGGTCGTTAAGACACTAACAGCTTACAGACGGTATGCAATTAAGGTCACAGTTATGAACACTTAGGACACTAAAGAGGCCTTTCTACTGACTGAAAAACACCAGAAGATAGATGCCCAGGGTCCCTGCTTTTAGGCATGCTGCAAGGAGGCATGAGGACTGCAGATGTGGCCAGGGCAATAAATTGCAATGTCCGCACTGTGAGACGCCTAAGACAGGGAGACAGGACAGAGAGCTGATTGTCCTTGCAGAGGCAGACCACGAGTAACAACACCTGCACAGGATCGGTACATCCGAACATCACACCTGCGGGAAAGGTACAGGATGGCAGCAACAACTGCCTGAGTTACACCAGGAAGGCACAATGGTCCATAGTGACAAAATGGGCGACCAAGTGGCTGGCCATACCTCATACTTCATCGCTGTATGCTTTTAATATGAATCATTTCATGATGCCGAATTTGTCTTATTGGGTTGTAAAATTAGTGGCCTATGGAAGCTAATAGTACTTCTAAATAGGAGTGTTTATCAAGAATGTTTAATGTGTTGATATATCTTTCGTTGGCTGAGAGAGATAGACGGAGAGCGAGACAGACACGAATATCTTATGTTAACTTCAAAGAAAGAACACTTCAAAATGACCCCTCCTCTCGACAGGCCTCCTCAGCGCTCCGTACCTCTCCTTCTGTCAGGGACGACTTCCATCCCGCCTTCAACATTCACTACTTCTCACTCTTTTAGTTACCATCATCAACCAGAGGAAACGCTGCTGAAGTCTATAACAACATGATGTCGTTCTAGAAAGCAGGTCCAGAAGTCATGTTGGATCTAAAGATGATGATCTCTCTATCAGGAGAGCGATGGGTTGAGGATGGATGGAGGAGAGAGAGAAGTGGAGGACCGAGGAAGAGAAGAGCGAGAGAGAGAGAGAGAGATGGGCGTTTACAGGGGCTAGTTCTTGGTTTGTCTGAGCAAGCCAGTCTCCATCGATCCCCCTGACCCACATCAGACAGGTTACAGACAGACAGACTGACTGAGCCTTATTGGAAAAAGTGCACACACAGAGAACAGACACAGAGAAAAAGATGAACTCTCTCCATGACTGCTGAAGTCCCTGCCTGGCCTGCTGGGCTGAGGGAATATGTCTCTCTCTCACACACCCAGACCCAGGCTGGTAAGATAGTAGGATGCATGGACGCTATCTTCATTTGAACAATGTGAATTTCTGTCTGTCGAATGCTTTAAAGTTACGACTGCAGAGAGTTACAACGGTATCTTTGGCTAGTTTGCTTCAATAGAATGTCTTGGAAAAGAGGTTTGACTGGCAACATGAGTGAATGATTTATAAGAGTGTTGGGCCTGGTTTGGTCTTGTAACCAATGAGAATTGTTCCAAGACTAAACGCAACCTAAATGTTCTGTGCTTGTGTTGTCTGAACGTGTGTTCATAGTAGTCATGGTCATGTACTCTGTGCCATCGCAGTATTGACTTAAGGGAGGCCCATCTACTGTGTGTGGACTGTATGTTTCTACTCTCTTCACAGGAGCTATTGTTGTTCACCTGTGAGTGTGTGTGTGCGTCAGCACTGTATGTTGGGGTTCTGTGGTCCTCACCTTTCCCTCTCACTGTCTTCTCTTGTGTGTGTGTGTGTGTGTGTGTGTGTGTGTGTGTGTGTGTGTGTGTGTGTGTGGCTCCCACAGGAGATTTGGATGGCCACTGGTTGGACCATGCTTCATGGCATAGCAGCGAGGCCTCCCCAATGTCTTTGGTGAGACATGCGGAGCCCTGCCCCTAACCCCCCTCCTCCTCCCCTTTCCTCCCCCTCTCAGAGTCCTTTGTCATTTCATGTTTGCTTTGTTTTATTTACACCTCCGCATGGGTTTTCTTCTTTCTTTCTGTTTTTTATCCCACACCTGTAGGGGACAGTCAAAGGGGGAAAAGAAAAACTATTGAGCAGGCATTTTTGTCCGACTCAACACACAACACCTTATCTGAGAGGCAAAAGAAAATGGTTCGCTTTGGGGGCCACTCATTGGAAGAGGACGCAGAATGGTGCGAACCCCAGGTTAAAGACTCTGGCGTTGACACATGCAGTAGCACTACCCTAAACGAGGACAATCAGCATAGCCATAGTGAGAAGGTACTGGAGACTATGTAGCCAAAAGATCTGCATTTTATTCTTTTTTTCTTTATTTTTCTTTACCTACCTCCTCCGGTCTTTATCTGTCACTAATTGTTAAATAGTAGACATGTTTATTCTTTTTTAAATTTGAATTGATTGATTTTCCTTTGAACTTCGTCTTTATTATTATCCCGGGGACTTGATCAGATTGATTTCATTTCGACAGCAGCTTGCTGGGTGTTGCTGAAATAGGAGATGGGGAACCCCTCTTTATTGTTCTGCTGTTTGCTCTCTGGCAGCATAAAGATCCATAAAACACAACTCTCTTTTTGTCATGGCACACAGCAATGTCCACTCCTCTAGTTGCATGTTGCTAGTTGCTCTCAGTCTGTTTTGTTATTGTTACTGTAGCGGCCATCTTAGTAACATTACAGTAGGGTAACGACACCTACCTCTCACAGACACAGGCCTTTAGTCCAGTCCCTCACTGGAATGACCCCTCCTCTCCCAACATACACTACCTAGTCAAGTCATTATCCCCCCTAGATCTCCACTCAGTGTAATACCAAAACTAAACCAAGCACTTATAACAGGGACGATTGGATTTGTTTTGCACAGACAAAGTTCTGTTTTTCTTTTTTTCCCTTCCACTGTCATGTTTGTTGTGATTTCATATCTTTTTTGTCTCTCTTCATCTTTGCCTTAATCATCACCCTGTGCTATTCTTTTGGGAGTTTCATCCATAAATCCTACTTCAGTTCATCTCTTTTTTTGTTTTTTTGTTGCATAATTACATTTTTCTTCATCTGCTTCTACCTGCTCCATTGTGGAGGAGTAGTGCTGTGTGTAGCAGGGCAGAGAGAGGTGGAGTGCTGTGTGTAGCAGGGCAGAGAGTGGTGGACTGCAGTCTTAACCTCCCTCTGCCTTCAGCTAAGGCCTCCCTCACAGACCACCAGACAAAATCTACACTCATCCAAACTCAACTGGATTTGATGCCAATGTGGCTGAGTTTTAAGTGAGATGTTCTAGATACAGTGCAGGTTTTCTCAGATGGTTTGTGTGGAGCCTCTGCTCTGCGGTGACTAGGAAGGCGTGATGGTTTGCCTATTTTACCCTGCATGGGGTGCTGAATGCTCTCTACCTCTTTCCTGTTGGCAGGATCACACACGCCCTGGCATTGGATGTGCAAAATGTTTAATTTTCATTGTGTGATACATTTATCATAACATACCTAGAAAAATGTGAATTGAATCGTTTTAGTGAAAATAGTACCTCAAATCAAATTGAAGTACTTCCATGAAGTATGTTTATGGACATAGTTAATCACTGCTTAAAATGTGGGCTGTGTTATTGTACATATTGTTTTAACATTTTGCCTTCAACTACAGTACAGTACACAGTAACTGTGATGCAGTAGATACAATCATTTTTTTTGATTTTGGTTATCTAATTGATTTTGATGAACTTGTATTATCTAATTGTGACAATCCGGCTAATCCCAAAAGAAAAAACAAGGTTATATTATCTGAAATGGAAAGGATAGAGACAGAGCTATAATCACCAGATTAGATAACTAAACCAGAGCTTGTGTGATCATTCATTAAGTCAAATGAAGTGATACCCCCCCCCACCTCACCCCCCACCCTTCACATGATACACACTTTTCTGAAGAAGTCTTTTTTGAAGTGAATCTGGTGTGGATGAGTTGTAAAACACAAGGTGTGTTGTTGCTGTGTGTGTTCCTATAGCATCCAGTGACATGGCAGCCCTCCAAAGATGGGGAGCGCCTAATAGGGCGGATTCTGCTCAACAAGCGGATGAAGGATGGAAGTGTACCTCGAGACTCAGGAGCACTGCTGGGACTGAAGGTGAGTCTGCCCCGTCTGTCTGACCTTTCTGTCTGGACTTCTGTCTATCTACTGGGACCAGTCTGACCTGATGGTCAGAGGTTGTTTATTAATTCAGCTGTCCATCACTATTCAAAGGTTGCTTCCCAAATGGTATCCTACTCCGTATGTAGAGGGAATGTGTTGCCGTTTGGGCCTCGCTAAAGAGTATACACAGCGGACATATGTCTTATTGACATAATGTTCTGGTTGTAAACTGGTTTTGTGGTTGAGGAAAAAGACGTTGCTGAAAAGACATGAACAAACCATCCTTATCAACATCTAGTACAACCTGATCATAACATCATAATGGAGTCCTTACTACCAGGTATTCAGGGCTCAAAAGGCCCGTACTGAAGATCATCTAAACATTTTGGAATGATATTTTTGAATTGTATATTATGAGTGGACACTACACCTTGGTATCAGAACAAAATAAGAACGCTCAAATTCTTCACCACAATAAGCAATGTTTTCATATTATTTGTAGAAACTATGTTGTGGCTATTTCTATCTGCATATACATTTTGAAGTGATATGTGTGGGTGCCTTGCCTAATTATGAATGACATAATTGTATTATTCATGATTTAATATTAATTAGGCGGCAAATTATTTCCTTGAATTAATATTAATGAGCTGTGTCTTGATATCAAATTCTTTATGTTCATGACTGTGTTCCAAATGGCACCCTATTCCCTATATAGTGTGCTACTTTTAACCAGGGACCTGGTAGTAGTGCACTATATAAGGAGTAGTGTACCATTTAGGACTCAGTCTCTAAACTACCAGATGCCGTGAGAGCGTACTATGCAGTGTGGTTATGTAGAAAAGCCTTTTTGAAATGTTCAGTCAGAGACAATGACCCTTTACTGTAGATAGGGAGATCACATCTGAAACATTGGGATTGTACAGCTTATTCCCCATTATGTACAGTACAGTAACTAGGCTACTAAACATATGTCCCATATTTACAGTATATCATGATTAAATGGGTAGATTTTCTGAATTAAAATATCTTAGGTTTTCTTAACTCTTCCTAATGCATTCATTTGAATGATCTGTGCGGCTTGGGCTGGTTTAAGATCTGAGCACACACAGCTAGCCAAAGCACAGTGAGGGGCTAGCACAGTGAGGGGCTAGCACAGTGAGGGGCTAGCACAGTGAGGGCCATCAGGAGAGAAAAGGAAAGTGGCAAGATGGGAAAATCATTAATGATTGAATGAGCTTCCTGAATTGGTATGTTTGTGTCTAGTCAGTGCCTCTTTGTGCTGTACGGTACGCTATGTATTTCTCCTCGCTCAGCAGCAAGCAGTGACCAGCCAGTCTGTTTGTCTCTCTCTTTTTTTAACTATCTCTATCTATCCATCTCTCACTCTCTGTCCCTTTCCCTTTCCCGCTCTCTCTCGCCCGGCTGTTACATAAAGCCATTTCATTTAGGAGTCTTCCCTAAGCTCCTTTGTATGTTGGCATTCAACTGCCATTAAGAGGGGATTTTATTTGTCTGATGCCTGTGGAGGGAGAGCGGTTCAGGGGCTTACAGAGTAGAGCAGAGCTGGGCTGCTTGGCCTGCTATAGGCCCCCCAGGCCTCAAGTGTTCCAGCACAATGGAGAGAGAGGTGGCCCCAGGGTTCCAACACAACACACAGGGACATTCAACATTATGAAAAGAGATGTACATTTTGACTAAACACGTATATATTTTCTCTATTAAAGAACAGCACCCTATGGGCAGAATGATGCTATGTGGCTACATATGCAATTAGAATTAGGCCTAGATCTGCAGGTTGTATTTTACCATGTGCGAATTCAATTCACACATGGATTTTCAAACATGGTCAATAAATATGTTTCTATGAAACAAAGTGATCAGTGAATCCATATTCCTTCCCTGCCAGGCTGCTTACACCATACCGAGGGTGAGATTATATTACAGTATAATACTATATACTACTACTATACATGTTGATGTGTGTTGCTTCCCTCATAGGTGGTGGGTGGAAAGATGACAGAATCTGGTAGACTTTGTGCTTTCATCACTAAAGTGAGGAAAGGAAGTCTAGCGGATACTGTTGGACACCTCAGACCAGGTACCTACTGATCTGATTTTATACTCTACATCCCTTACCATGTTTAGAACTACACTTATTATGTGTAGAACTACATTTACCATGCATAGAACATCACTTGCTATGTTTAGAACTACATTAGCCATGTTTAGAACTTCACTTGCTATGTTTAGAACTACATTAGCCATGTTTAGAACTACACTTACCATGCTTAGAACTACGCTTACTACCTTTAGAACTACACATACTATGCTTAGAACTACATTTACCACATTTAGAACTGCACGTACTGTTTTGAACTGCATTTACCATGTTTAGAACTACATTTACCATGTTTAGAACTACATTTATCATGTTTAGAAGTACACTTACTGTGTTTAGAACTGCATTTACCATGTGTAGAAGTACACTTACTGTGTTTAGAACGACACTTTTTCAAGCACGCTGAAGATTGTCAATACATTTCTTATGTACACAGCACTGTAGATTTAATAAGCTACTTCAGTGATTCAAGAAACATTTGGATTACTTGGTGAACTGGTGCTGAACTGGGTCAGAACCTTGTTTAAACTTCTGACACCCTTTGCCCTTCATTTAATAGCACTAATTACAACATGTATGAACTAGACAGATGTGCTGTTATTTGTTACCATAAGGGTTGCGACCGAGGCCTATTCAATTATTTATAATATTCCCTTACCAGGACGATTACAATGCTGTACTGTTTGTTTATGTGTGCTGTGTTTTCCACAATACCATTCATATTCTCATTTTCTCCATCATGTGGGCCTGCTCATGTTTATAACTACACGGATCATGTTTTTAACTATATTTATAACTATGCTTCCCATGTACATAAGTGCACCTTGCCAGCTGACATCTTGATGTGTGGATGACTGACAGCATCTCTTGTTTTACAGGCGACCAGGTGCTGGAGTGGAACGGGAGGTTTTTACAAGGAGCCACATTTAAAGAAGTTTACAATATCATTCTAGAATCAAAGCCAGAACCCCAGGTGGAACTGGTGGTCTCTAGGCCTATAGGGTAAGACCTAACAACAGCAACTACACTTATTACTACTGAACCATCAAAACTACAGTGTATTCACATTCATACATTTGTAAAAAAATATGTTTCTGGCAGAGGAGAGAGAAGATGTGAGAAAAGGGGGCTGAGTGTTTTTGAATGTAATTTGTTTTGCTTGTTTATTTAACATATCTGCCTCCCAACCCTCCCTCCCAATATCCCTCCCCTCCATCAGTCCTTCAGTGTGATGACAGTGTCAGAGGCTCATATGGGACTAGCAGTGCGGCACAATGAAATGAACAGTGGCTGCCGCCTCTCTCTCTCTCTCTCTCTCTCTCTCTCTCTCTCTCTCTCTCTCTCTCTCTCTCTCTCTCTCTGTGTGTGTCTCACTACCCACTCTTCCCCCTCTCCTCCACAAACAGCGGGATGCCAATCGTTTTTGAAAGTAGAGATACCCAGAGAAATCAGAAACCCCTTTGCTTTGTCAGTGTCTATATTTGTCCTGCTTTGTATTGCTGAGGGAGGGAGCTGCTGTACAGGAGAATTAAGACTAATGCTCTTCTTAGGACCATTAAAATACAGTGCATTCAGCATTAGCACCAATTGATCCCCTCTTCCTTCCCCATCCCTCCTCCCCCCTCTCTCTCTCCTTTCAGAGATATTCCTCGGATACCAGACAGCACACATGCACAACTGGAATCAAGTAAGTCTGGCTTTTCTTTCATTTCCCAATGATAACTAATTAGCCTGCGTTAATTAATCAACCTTGAAATATCAAGCTAAGGTATTGTCAGGGAGAGGTGATGATATCTAATTTCTATCTCTCTACCCTACTTGCTTTCTTTCTCTCTCTCTCTCCTCCCCCTCCTCTTTCTCTCTCCCTCTTCTTCTCCTTGAAGTATGTTACCAAAATTACAGTGTTTCAGATTTGATCATCTGTCCTGTCTCAGGTTCGAGTTCCTTTGAGTCTCAGAAGATGGATCGCCCCTCTATCTCTGTCACGTCTCCCATGAGCCCCGGGATGCTGCGGGACGCCCCCCAGTACCTGTCAGGACAGCTCTCAGTGAGTACCCTATTACAATACCCACAATACACCCTGGCTCTGTCTGGGCCTACATTACCTGCAGGAAAGGATCATACAGTGTAGATTCACACAGAGGGTTTGAGAACAGATGTTTTCTTTCTCTGCAGTATTCAGGGAGAGTAGCTGGAGCTCTGGAGAGTAGCTGGAGCTCTGGAGAGTAGCTGGAGCTCTGAGAGTTGTTCAGTTAGACCCATCCCAACCCAGCATAGGACCACAGATCATGTTGCCCTGAACCATGTTGCTTATTATCTGATGCCTAATATACTCTTGGGGGAAGTGAGTAAAAGGCTTAACTCTGAAACTCAGGAGGCCAGACGGAAATAGACTAATGCTAACCTCCAGCACTTATTTTAAATAACACTCAGGATATTTAGTTTCTTGGAGAAAAAAACAAAGAGTGTTATGAAATAGTCACAGCTTTTCAATCCCTTTACTTATGATAACACATCTATTTTATATGTGATTATAAATAGCTTGATTTATTTCCTGATATCTTTTTATCAAAAAATATACCAGTCGATATCAGTCAATATATAACAGTCTATCAAGTCCATAGTGTATTTGTTTATCAGAAGAGGTGAGAATGTTTGATAGTTGACTGTGTGTCTGTAAACACTGTACGCCTTTTACTCTTTCTGCTTGTTGTTGTTTTCTTTGGTGAGGAGGGGGAGATCTAATCTGTGCTGCTGCTAGCGTCTCCGCCTGGCTCCTCTCCTCTCCCGTCTGTATGTAACGGGAGCATGGCGGAGCAGAGTGAGAGACAGGGAGAGAAGGAGCACAGAGAGAGGTAGCAGACACACACAGGCCCTCCAGTATTCATAGGCCTACACCCAGGAGGCCCGTGCTGACAGTTATGACGCAAATAGAGCCCAGTCAGCCAATCATGCTGCAGTTGTGATCTCTGCAATCCCTACCTGTAGCACTCAGCCCCACACCACTCAGATCCAGAAGTTCTCTCCATTTCATCAATGAGCTGACCTTGAAACCAAAACAAGAGTATTTGAATCGTACTGTAGTTAATATACTGTAGTTATACTGTAATTAATATACTGTAGTTGATATACTGTAGTTATACTGTAATTAATATACTGTAGTTAATATACTGTAGTTAATATACTGTAGTTATACTGTAATTAATATACTGTAGTTAATATACTGTAGTTATACTGTAATTAATATACTGTAGTTGATATACTGTAGTTATACTGTAATTAATATACTGTAGTTGATATACTGTAGTTATACTGTAATTAATATACTGTAGTTAATATACTGTAGTTAATATACTGTAGTTATACTGTAATTAATATACTGTAGTTATACTGTAATTAATATACTGTAATTAATATACTGTAGTTATACTGTCATTAATATACTGTAGTTATACTGTAATTAATATACTGTAATTAATATACTGTAGTTACACTGTAATTAATATACTGTAATTAATATACTGTAGTTGATATACTGTAGTTATACTGTAATTAATATACTGTAGTTATACTGTAATTAATATACTGTAATTAATATACTGTAGTTGATATACTGTAGTTATACTGTAATTAATGTAGTTATACTGTAATTAATATACTGTAGTTATACTGTAATTAATATACTGTAATTAATATGCTGTAGTTGATATACTGTAGTTATACTGTAATTAATATACTGTAGTTATACTGTAATTAATATACTGTAATTAATATACTGTAGTTGATATACTGTAGTTATACTGTAATTAATGTAGTTATACTGTAATTAATATACTGTAGTTATACTGTAATTAATATACTGTAGTTAATATACTGTAGTTAATATACTGTAGTTATACTGTAATTAATATACTGTAGTTAATATACTGTATTTATACTGTAATTAAAATACTGTAATTAATATACTGTAGTTATACTGTCATTAATATACTGTAGTTATACTGTAATTAATATACTGTAATTAATATACTGTAGTTGATATACTGTAGTTGATATACTGTAGTTATACTGTAATTAATATACTGTAGTTAAACTGTAATTAATATACTGTAATTAATATACTGTAGTTGATATACTGTAGTTATACTGTAATTAATGTAGTTATACTGTAATTAATATACTGTAGTTATACTGTAATTAATATACTGTAATTAATATACTGTAGTTGATATACTGTAGTACATTACCTTGCTGGATCAAGTGCCAGTTGAACAATACGTTGGATGCAGTTAGAAATTGTAATGTTTTTTTTTTATTATTTGTATTATTTCCAAACCTTGTTGAGGGAACAATTGGATTTCAATACGTCATTGTGACACAAATGTTAAATGAAGAAAGGAAGGAAAGGTACAGTCCAGAGAGCACGGAAGGGAACGCGTAGTTAGAAGTCATCAATCATTTTCTGTGAAAACGGGAGCAGAGCAGCCTCTTCCTCTCCCTAAGTATTACAGTGTGGAGGTACAGGAACCCACAGATAAGGCTCCAAGACAATACAGCACATTAGTGAATAATGAGATGCAGATTGATGCTAATGAACGGTGGGGGAAAACACACACATCGCTAGATTGACTCTCCGTCCCCTCCTCCTCAAAATGTGTTTGTGTTATTGTGGCACTGGTTCGAGTCCAGTGAGTGTGTTTTGTTGGTTGTTTTATGTTTTTTTTGGTTTTATGGCATTTTTCTATGTTGTTGTTTAATTTTGCTTACCCAGAGCCAAAGCCTTAGTAGAAGAACAGCGCCTTTTGTCCCTAGGGTCCAGGTAAACACCTGTCTGACTCACAGACTGACTCTCTTTGGTCTTCGCTCGCCTTTTTCTGTTGCCTTTTTGGTTTCCTCCATCTTGGAAAATGCATACCAGGGAAATGGCGGCATCTTTCCCTTGCAGTGCGGTGCATTGTGTCATTATTATTATTATTATTATTATTCATTGATACCATATAACATGATCATACGGTTATGCCAGGAGTCTCGACTCTTTGCATGACTAACTAATCTAAAGGAAATATTTCAGAGAGACACCCTTCCATTGCCAGATCCTGTAGCCTACACTCAACAGCAACGACAAGCTCAAACATTATTTGTCACATGCGCTGAATACAACAAGTGTAGACCTTACTGTGAGATGTTTACTTACAAGCCCTTAACCAACAGTGCAGTTCAAGAAGAGTTAAGAAAATATTTACCAAATAAACAAGTCAAAAATAATAAAAAGTAACACAATAACATAACAATAACGAGGCTATATACAAGGGTACCGAGTCAATGTGTGGGGAACACGTTAGAGGTCATTTGTACATGTAGGTAGGGGTGAAGTGACTAGGCATTTGAAGTGACTGGCCACTTGATCAATTGTTCAGCAGTCTTATGGCTTGGGGATAGAAGCTGTTAAGGATCCTTTTGGTCCTAGACTTGGCGCCCTGGTACCGCTTGCGGTAGCAGAGAAAACATTCAAATACTTGGGTGACTGGAGACTCTGACAATTTTATGGTCTTTCCTCTGACACCGCCTATTATATAGGTCCTGGATTGCAGGAATCTTGGCCCCAGTGATGTACTGGGCCGCACGCACTTCCCTCTGTAGCACCTTACGGTCAGATGCTGACCGGTCAGATGCTGAGCAGTTGCCATACCAGGCGGTGAGGCAAATGGTCAGGATGCTCTCGATGGTGCAGCTATTAGAACTTTTTGAGGATATGAGGGCCCATGCCATGTCTCCTGAGGGGGAAAAGGTTTTGTTGTGCCCTCTTCACGACTGTCTTGGTGTGTTTGGACCATGATAGAGCGTTGGTGATGGAATTTCAAGGAACTTGAAACTCTCGACCCACTTCACTACAGCCCCGTTGATGTTAATGGGGGCCTGTTCGGCCCACCTTTTCTTGTAGTCCACGATCAGCTCCTTTGTCTTGCCCACATTGAGGGAGAGGTTGTTGTCCTGGCACCACACTGCCAGTTGTCTGACCCCCTCCCTATAGGCTGTCTCATCATTGTCGTGGACAGGCCTACCACTGTTGTGTCGTCTGAAAACTTGGGTGAACAGGGAGTACAGGAGGGGACTAAGTACACCCCCCTAAGGGGCCCCAGTGTTGAGGATCAGAGTGGCAGACATGTTGTTGCTTACCCTTACCACCTGAGGGCGGTCCATCAGGAAGTCCAGGATCCAGTTGCAGAGGGAGGTATTTAGTCCCAGGGTCCTTAGCTTAGTGATGAGCTATGGTGTTGAACGCTAAGCTCTAGTTAATGAACAGCATTCTCACATAGGTGTTGCTTTTGTCCAGGTGAGAAAGGGCAGTGTGAAGTGCGATTGAGATTGAGTCAACTGTGGATCTGTTGGGACGGTATGCGAATTGGAGTGGATCTAGGGTATCCGGGAGGATGCTGTTGACGTGAGCCAAGACTTTCAAAGCACTTCATGGCTACCGACGTAAGTGCTACGGGGTGGTAATCATTTAGGTAGGTTACCTTCACTTCCTTGGGCACAGGGACGGGTCTGCTTGAAACATGTAGGTATTACAGGCTCAGTCAGAGAGAGGTTGAAAATGTCAGTGAAGTCACATGTCAGTTGGTCCGCGCATGCTTTGAGTACACGTCCTGGTAATCCATCTGGCCCTGTGGCTTTGAATGTTGACCTGTTTAAAGGTCTTGCTCACATCGGCTACCGAGAGCGTTATCACACAGTCATCCAGAACAGCTGGTGCATTTAGCTCATCTGGTAGGCTTGCGTCACTGGGCAGCTCGTGTCTAGGTTTCCCTTTGTAGTCCGTAATAGTTTTGAATATGACATGCTGGTAAAAATTTGGTAAAACTGATTTAAGTTAGGCCTGCATTAAAGTCCCCGGCCACTAGGCGCGCCGCTTCTGGGTGAGCATTTTCTTGTTTGCTTATGACCTTATAGAGTTGGTTGAGAGAGGTCTTAGTGCCAGCATCGGTCTGTGGTGGTAAATAGACAGCTACAATTAATATAGATGAGAACTCTCTTGGTAGATAGCGTGGTCTACAACTTACCATAATGTACTCTACCTCAGGTGAGCAATACCTCGAGACTTCTTTAATATTAGACATCACGCAACAGCTGTTATTGACAAAAAGACACACCCCTCTGTTCTGTCGTTGCATGGAAAATCCCTCCAGCTCTATGTTATCCATGTCGTCGTTCAGCCATGATTCTGTGAAACATAAGATATTACAGTTCTTAATGTCCCGTTGGTAGGATAATCGTAATCGTAGGTCATCAATTGTGAGGGCAGTGGGAGTTTACTTGCTCGCCTACGGATTCTCAAAAGGCAGCCCGATCTGCATCCTCTTCCTCCGTCTTTTCTTCTCTCAAATAAAGGGGATCTGTTCCCGGGAGAGCTGTATATCTTTCTCGTAAGACTCGTTAAAGGAAAAAGCTTCTTCCAGTTCGTGGTGAGTAATCCCAGTTCTGATGTCCAGAAGTTATTTTCGGTCATAAGAGATGGTAGCAGCAACATTATGTACAAAATACAGTGGCAAGAAAAAGTATGTGAACCCTTTGGAATTACCTGGATTTCTGCATAAATTAGTCATAACATTTGATCTCATCTTCATCTTAGTCACAACAGTAGACAAACACAGTGAGCTTAAACTAATGACACACAAATTATTGTATTTTTCCCGTCTATATTGAATACATAATTTAAACATTCACAGTGCAGGTTGGACAAAATATGTGAACCCCTAGGCTAAGGACTTTTCCAAAAGTTAGTTGGAGTCAGGAGTCAATTAACCTGGAGTCAGGAGTCAGCTAACCTGGAGTCAGGAGTCAGCTAACCTGGAGTCAGGAGTCAGCTAACCTGGAGTCAGGAGTCAGCTAACCTGGAGTCAGGAGTCAGCTAACCTGGAGTCCAATCTATGAGACAAGATTGGAGATGTTGTTTAGAGCTGTCTTGCCCTATAAAAAACACTCAGAACATTTGAGTTTACTATTCACAAGAAGCAGTTCCTGATGTGAACCATGCCTCGAACACAGAAATCTCAGAAGACCTAAGATTAAGAGTTGTTGACTTGCATAAAGCTGGAAAGGGTTACAAAAGTATATTTTAAAGCCTTGATGTTCATCAGTCCACGGTAAGACAAATTGTCTATAAACGGAGAAAGTTCAGCACTGTTGCTACTCTCCCTAGGAGTGGCCGTACTGCAAAGATGACTGCAAGAGTACAGCGCAGAATGCTCAATGAGGTTAAGAAGAATCCTAGTGTCAGCTAAAGACTTACAGAAATCTCTGGAACATGCTAACATCTCTGTTGACGAGTCTACTATACGTAAAATACTAAACAAGAATGGTGTTCATGGGAGGACACCACAGAAGAAGACACTGCAAGTCTGAAGTTTGCAAAAGAGCACCTGGATGTTCCACAGCGCTTCTGGAAAAATGTTCTGTGGACAGATTAAACTAAAGTTGAGTTGCTTGTGTGGAGAAAAAAAAGGCACAGCACATCAACATCAAAACCTCATCCCAACTGTAAAGTATGGTGGGGGGAGCATCATGGTTTGGGGCTGCTTTGCTGCCTCAGGGCCTGGACAGCTTGCTATCATCGATAGAAAAATGAATTCCCAAGTTTATCAAGACATTTTTCAGGATAATAAGGCTATCTGTCCACCAATTGAAGCACAACAGAAGTTGGGTGATACAACGACCCAATACAGAGAAGTAAATTTACAACAGAATGGCTTCAACACAAGAAAATACGCCTTCTGGAGTGGCCCAGTCAGAGTCCTGACTTCAACCTGATTTAAAATGCTGTGGAATGACCTCGAGAGCCGTTCACACCAGACATCCTAAGAATATTGCTCAACTGAAACAGTTTTATAAAGAGGAATGGTCCAAAATTCCTCCTGACAGTTGTGCAGGTCTGATCCGCAACTACAGAAAACGTTTGGTTGAGTTTATTGCTGCCAAAGGAGGGTCAACCGCTAATTAAATCCAAGGGTTCACATACTTTTCCCACCCAAAACTGTGAATGTTTACACAGTGTGTTCAATAAAGACATGAAAACATGTAATTGTTTGTGTGTTTAGTTTAAGCAGACTGTGTTTGTCTTTTGTTGTGACTTTTTTTCAGACCAAATTGTATGACCAAATCCAGATAATTCCAAAGGGTTCACATACTTTTTCTTGCCACTGTAAGTTAAAAAATAAGTTACAAACAATGCAAAAAAATGAAGAAAATAGCACAGTTGGTTACGGGCATGTAAACGTCAGCCATACTCTTCAGCGCCATCTTAACATGTTAGCTGTCATGGGACTTTTGTACCTAGTCAGCTACAACAGTGCTCCACATTGGCAATTAAAGGAGGGTGTCTCCTTAAATGTTTTAGTAAAACTATTACATTTTGTGGGACAAATAAATGAGCTTATTTGTTCTGTGGAACATGAAACTAGACTGGACCCTCGTCCTCATTGGCTTGACTCCCTTAGGTCCTGAATAGGTTGCCATAACAACAGCGGTCAACAACTGCTAATCATGAACACAACGTTTGGTAAATATATATGTTTACATTTTTGAATGGCTGTAAGCTTCATGTTGCAGTTAAAGGTGGGCTAAGATAACTGTCCCTTATTTTAAAGCAGATTTAAAATAATGTTTTACAGTTTTAATACATAATTCACTTGAACTAAACAGACAAGGTGTCTATCTTACTGTGGGACCTTTTTGAGGAGTTGTTTTACTCTAGCTAGCTTGTTACAGGAGTGTGGAGTACTCATGTTATTTGGGAGATCATATTTCTATATTTGTCCCATCATGTCCTTGTCAAGTATCAGCTTAGCTTAGAACAAAATATATATATACAGTCTACTATATAGGAGTTTCTGGTATGATATGCACGGTTGGTTTCCTCATTTAAAGGTCGTGTGAGGTGTTGGCTATTCAACACCTATCTGTCAGATAAGGAGAGGGTGAGAATGGAAGTCTATAAATAGGTGTGTAGTGTACCCTTGGCTCAGCTCCTAGAGGTAGATCTATTAGCCTTCTGTAGAAGCGGTGTTATGCTCCACTTAACCAGGCCATACAATAATGTCAATGTAAATGATGTGGCCAACTGTACAGGAAATATAGGCAGTGTAATGTATTACATCAGGGGTATAATTTCAATTTCAACTTTTCAAGGTGAATCTGTCGCTTAAGGGTTGTACCATCAGTCATATGGGCAGTGCTGTAGTATGGTCCGAATTGCACGTACATCTTTTCCATAGGGGACTTCATTGTTGAGGAAGTCTTCCCAGTGCAAGCTGTTTGATCTGATTGACCTGCCTATGTTGTTTGACAATATCAGATCTCCTGACTGATCTTGTATGTGTTAAGTGCTTGCTGTTGCTTTGTATTGCTGCATGCATAAAGAAATGACTATGGAAGTCAATGCAATGATTTAAGACTCCTCCCATCATTATCTACATAAGTATGGGCAAGAGCTTAGAAGGCTTGGTTTTCCTCTAGTATTTAATTTAATTTTCTTGAAACAAATATTTCGCAATTTTTTTGAAAAATTGCGTTTTTTGAAACACAATTTTTCTGTAAATGTTCTTTTTTTCATTTTTTACTTCTAAGTGTTCTCTGTTATGTCCATACTTCGCTCTGACAAGTGTGAAGTGTCTTTGATGCCACTCATGACAGCGTGATTGATGTATATGTATATTTTAGCAATACACTGAGTATCTGACATTGCATTGCAGGGCTCTACAGTGCGACCATTTTACTAGCATATGCGCCTAATATTTTGCTATGCGTCCCGCAATTTTAATTTAGGAGCACTAGTACACCTACAAAAATGAAGGATTCTAGCTTTAATACTTTGTGTGTGCCTACATTTTTTAACTTAGGTGCACACGTGCTCCTTGTAAAAAAGGTCAGCTTAGAGGCCTGCATTGTGTTGTATGGTTCCAAATACAATTTCACACTCAGATCAGTAAGTGTTCATTTCAAAGCATGTTGGTCTAATTGTCATGTTGTAATGGTTTAGATACCAAGAGTTAGAATACTGTAGATATGAATACAGATACACATACTGTAGAATCCTTTCCACTCAAAAAACCTAGAAAATGTGGCTCGTGCAGCCGCAGGGTAAGATGTAGGTCATGGTAAGATATAGGTCATGGTAAGATGTAGGTCATGGTAAGATGTAGGTCATGGTAAGATGTAGGTCATGGTAAGATATAGGTCATGGTAAGATGTAGGTCATGGTAAGATGTAGGTCATGGTAAGATATAGGTCATGGTAAGATGTAGGTCATGATAAGATGTAGGTCATGGTAAGATATAGGTCATGGTAAGATGTAGGTCATGGTAAGATGTAGGTCATGGTAAGATATAGGTCATGGTAAGATATAGGTCATGCTACATACAGTACATATCTGCTTTGTGCACACTATTAAGATCATTTAGGCTCTCATTGTTCAACCTTTGCTACTTTGTTGTTGTTGATATGATCATATCATCTCCTTATTTCCGTATCTCAACAAACATGTATGCTTTTATTATCACCCCCCCGCTAAGCATGTGACCTGCTAATGCCTAATATGTAAACCAGGGGTGGCCACCCCTTCTCCAGGAGAGGTACTGGGTGTGCAGGCTTTAACTCCAGCGCTGCTCTAATCTGACACAATCCAGTGATTTGACTAATTAGCTGCTCACCATGCAGGACCTTGATTTGCTGTATCAGGTGTGTTTGTTAGTTAGTATAGAGCAGGGCTGGTGCCAAACCCTGTACACCCAGTAGCTCTCCAAGTGTAGGGTTATGAGGTCACCCTGATATAGAGCCCCCCCTCCCTCCCCACTGGCAGCCCAGTGACCATGTGACCCTGTTCTGTACCATCCATAGGTCAAACTGTGGTATGACAAAGTGGGCCATCAGCTAATAGTGACCATCCTGGGAGCCAAGGACCTGCCTTCTAGGGAAGATGGCCGCCCCAGGAACCCTTACGTCAAAATCTACTTCCTCCCTGACAGAAGGTAAGAGTAGAGACAGTAACTACAGAATGATCTAGCTCGCAGCATTTCACTTCATTCCATCTACAGCCATTGCTTAGTTGCTAGACCTATCCTCCAATATCCTAAAGTTGCCATTGGTTGAATGATACAGATTTGGGGCTCGCATGATAGTCTCACTGAATGTTGAATTTATGGTAAGAATGTCTTTGGTTTTATTTCCTTATAATTTTTTATTTCTGGTAATTGAATTTGGGGACATGTCACATTGCATTTAAACTGCTATCGTCACAAAGATCATCATGTGATCATCATTGACCTACACCTTCACTGCGCTCAGAGAACCCCTTCTCAGACACATGGAAGTAATGATAGAAAGTTGACCAGGGCTCCAACATGACGCTCCCTCCCCAGCTCATCCCATTGTCCTGTGCTGTGTTGACCTGTTCGGGAGTCTTTTCTACCATGGTTGTAAATAAAAACAGTTTGAATTATTGTTCCTCCAGCGACAAAAGCAAGAGGAGAACAAAAACGGTAAAGAAATCCTTAGAGCCCAAATGGAACCAGACCTTTATGTATTCTCCTGTGCACCGGCGGGAGTTCCGTGAGCGCATGTTGGAGATCACCCTGTGGGACCAGGCCAGGGTCAGGGAGGAGGAAAGCCAGTTCCTGGGAGAGGTAAGCCCATCCATCTCTTTTTTTCCCTCATAGTTTTCTATTGTTTTATGGACAGAGACAGTTAGAAGGTAGTTAGAAAGACAGGTACAGAGGGACACGGAGACAAGGGGCTGAGGCTATATTTGTAACAAGAGTCGGCAGCGCCACCACTTAACCAGACTCAGGCACTCATCCGTCTCTGATATAATACCAAACATACCCATCCAGTCAGGATTTGGACAGTAACTCTGATAGCTCAACTAATCCTACCAATAGGGTCAAGCTCTTGATAAAACCCTACATTCCATAGGAAGGATGACAGGCTACTGGGGGCTGATGTCATCGAACCATGATGTTTACTGTAACATCAGCACATACTCACATACTCTGTCCTCACTGCCAATAAGGTTGCAGAATTCTGGTAACTTTCCCAGAATTCCTAGGTCTTCCAGAAATCCTCCCGGTTGGGGGGAATAAGCAGGATATCCAGAATCTTCCAATCAGGATTGCTGGAAAACCTTATTTAAAAAATGATGTTGGGCCATGCCTGTGGAAGTCTTGATCTGCTCTGGAATCTGGAATGAGTCCATTTAGCAGTGGCTAGTGTGTTGAGGACTGTGAGTGTTTGTGTGTGTGTGTGTGCATGCACGCATGCTTGTTTGTGTGTGTGTGTGTAGTGATGCTGGTGTGTTTCTCCTTTAGATACTGATAGAGCTGGAGACAGCCCTGCTGGATGATGAACCTCACTGGTACAAGCTGCAGACCCACGACGTGTCCTCCATGCCCCTCCCCCGCGCCTCGCCCAACCCCCAGCGCAGACAGCTCCACGGAGAGAGCCCCACGAGGAGGCTACCCATACAGAGTAGGTTACCCCTCTGCCCTAACATCCATAACCTGTATACTAGTCTATACTAGAACTGTGTAGGAAAGCTCCTGTCTTTTTCGAACCCCAAACCTCAGGATAGGGAATGAGACATGAGTGTCGAACCAACCGTTCGTCTGATGATTTTGAAAAGCCAGTATGGTGGCTGGCAGGTGCCCTGTTACCGACTGTCTTTGCCTGTCTGCCAAAGCCTGAATGATTTATGAAGTATTTATTACTGTTAGTATGTTCATATGGTGTTTGTTTTCTTATCCCTCTCAACTCAACCTGATACTTACAGACAAGGGGCCGTATTCGTACAATTCAGGTAACGGCCCCCGTTTGTTGTTCCACACTGCTCTCTCCACTGAGCTCTCTCTCCACTGAGCTCTCTCTCCACTGAGCTCTCTCTCCACTGAGCTCTCTCTCCACTGAGCTCTCTCTCTCCACTGAGCTCTCTCTCCACTGAGCTCTCTCTCTCTCCACTGAGCTCTATCTCCACTGAGCTCTCTCTCCACTGAGCTCTCTCTCCACTGAGCTCTCTCTCCACTCAGTGTTGCTGTTCATACGAAGACTCTGTCTCTCCCCTCTGCTTCAGTCCTATTGTACTGTTCTCTACCTCCAAAGTGTTCTTTCACTCCACTCCTCCATTAGCTATCCCACAATTCCCTTTGATTCTCGCTATGCTCCCTCTCCGCTCCACCGCAGTCCTTAAACAAGATGGCCGCCTCATGGTCAGCCTCGGGCCCGGCAGGTTTCAGTTTCCCAGTCCAGATCCTGGTGATTTAGCTCTATCAGAAGAGCTCTGTCCACTCCCCTGTTTGTCATTTGAATATGTTGACCACTTGTTTTCTCAGTGCAATGCATTGTCTCATCTTCTGCCCTATGCCAACACTTTCCTTTTGAAAAACATTATGATAATTGTGCTGGTTTTTGCTCTTCTTCTCTTCTGCTTGTGTCTGTTGTATCTGTTGTGTCTGTGTTTGTTGTGTCTGTGTTGTCTGTGTCTGTGGTGTCTGTTGTGTCTGTGTCTGTTGTGTCTCTGTTGTGTCTGTATCTGCTGGGTGTGAACTTGTATTTGCACTTGACAGATTTCTAATGTATGTAACCTGCACATGTATTTCCAACGCTAAGGCTTGAGATTATTGACCGTGTCAACTGAGTTTGTGTGTGTGTGTTAGGTGAAAGAGCTGATCTCTCTAAAACAAGAGCGTTTAAACAGTTTCAGCCCATCTGAGACGAGAGAGAGAGAGAGAGAGAGAGAGAGAGAGAGAGAGAGAGAGAGAGAGAGAGAGAGAGAGAGAGAGAGAGAGAGAGAGAGAGAGAGAGAGAGAGAGAGAGCACTTGTCATTTCTGTAAAAGCCCAAGTGTCTCGTTGATTTAAGTTGACTGAACAGTGAAGAAGTCAGAAAAACAACCGAGTGCAGAGTGAGAGAGGGGACGACTCGGAATGAGGGAGGGAGTAGTTCTGAAAACGGTGGAGACGGTAGAATACCTCCCAGACTCCATCTTCAGATGTACATTGAATGATTGAAATGTCAAATCAAAGCGCCACCGTGAAAACATGGAAGCTATTGCCAATTAGGCTAGATGGAAAGGACCACACAATGTTGTTCCTATTGCCAATTAGGCTAGATGGAGAGGACTACACAATGTTGTTCCTATTGCCAATTAGGCTAGATGGAGAGGACCACACAATGTTGTTTACATCACATCCAACATCATGTCTCACACTAGCTATATGTTACAGTTGTTCTCTTTAAATTAGACTTTATATCACACTATATCTAAAATAGGCAGCTCCCACATTGGTGGGGAAAACCAGAAGAAGCAGACAGTATATTTCAGGAGAGTAAATGTAGGTCTTGGTTGCCTGTGTTGGTTATGAAGTGTGGTCAGTGATGCTCAATGTAAGGACGTGACTTTGAGATATAATACTGTTTAATAGTGTTCTCAAAATAAATAGTGTTCTATTTCTGTGTCTGCTGCTTTCCCTGACTATGTCCAGGACTGGGGCATTGATCTAGAGTCTAGAGACCAACTGGACAACACTGGTGACAGCTAGGCCACAGAGCCATGGTCTGACCAGGGGAAGAGGACAGACCCTGGAGTAAACTAACTTCTATCCTCCTCTGCTCTCCTTTCTCCATCTCTCCTCCAGGATCTCAGAGAATCAGTGACAGTGAGATCTCTGACTATGACTGTGAAGACGGTGTTGGGGTAGTGTCAGGTAAGATAGAGTCACACATGAATAGTAATCACTATAATGTAAATGCAGCTAACTCATGGGTTAACAGTATATGAACATACAAGCTACAAGTATGTCATGGTACTGTACTGGATCATGTGATGTTTTAAAAGAAGGTAGCTAGCTAAGATACTGCAGCAGCTCTACAAGGAGCAGTGAGTTTCTTCTCCTTCCCTCTGCGCTACTGTAGCTAGCTGCTCTCCTCGACACAGGCAGCAGGCGCCCACGCTAGTCTCAGCCTGCCGCTGCTGCACATTGAGAGGAAGAACTTTAGCAGGCAGCTGTGTGTGTGTGTGTGTGTGCGTGATAGATGAGGAGGAAACCCTCCCACCTCTGTAACATTCTCATCAGCCCCTCTCTCACTTCACAGCCTCCTCCCTCTCTATGCCCATAATATCCCTTCACTCAGTGGGAATACCCCTCTCCTCCCTCTCTCTCTCTATCTCTCTCTCTATCTCTCTCTCTCTCTCTCTCTCTCTCTCATCCCCCTCTCTCCTCTTTCCTCCACCCTTGTTTCCCAGAGATTTTTGCTAATCCCCTTTCCTCCTACCTTCTCCATATCAAACTACTGATACTATACTAAGGGAGAAGAGATGATAACTATTCACAGGAATAATAGATTGATTGTTTTTTTGAATTGGGATGTCACTGCTGTGGTTTTAACTAGGATAATGCAGTCATTCTTCTCTGCTGACTCTGTCCTGTTAATTCATATCTGAGCTTCTCTCCTCTATACACAGTATATATGCTTAACACACAGTTTCTAGTCATGTGCTTCTTGTCAAGAGAACCAATGAACTACATTTGGGTTGTGCACGTAAAGCAAGCTGATTGCAGAGCTGGGTGCTTAGTTACCCACCCCAGTGTTGGGCTGCTGATAGTTGGACTGCAGATGTTAGATAGTGAAATGTGATGTCAGGTGGAATTGGTTTAATATTTCTCTGTTTCCACTATAGTAAATATGTTTGACATTGTGTTATGCAGGACTTGATTGTGAATAATTTTAACATAATATTCATGCACATAATACTGTATATTTTTCTTATCAGGATTCCATTCTATGTATAATTTGAAGGAATTCAGTTTTTCGCATGAAGGAATTCAGGTTTCACAATGCAGCAAACTCACTTTCAAACATATTTGGAAGAGAAAATGTAATGATTTGGAGATAATTGATAGAAGTATCAAACTAAAGTGGCCGTGAAGGTTAACTTTTCCTCTCATATTTCATCATGTTGTGTGTTTCCTTGCTAATCCTACCTTTGATACACTGTTACGTTTAAGTCATTTTAATGTGCTATACACTCTATTGAATGTTAATCAACGTTAATGGCGCAAAGCATTGACCTTAACCATGCCTCCTGGCCATGGATGATTATTGAATAATGAACTCATTCAAGTTCGATGGACTAATCAGTCTAGCAGGGAAAAGTCATTATAATGTTTCTGATTTAAAAAAAAAAAGAAGCTATTTTCATGTTTAATGCAAAAATGTTAACCGCAATGACTTGAATCACATGAACATTGAGTTGAGACCAAGCCCTCATTTATTTGAATATAGAGAGCCTCAGCATTTTGAAAATTTGAAAGCCACCAACCATTATGCCACTGTGTGCAACTTCTGAAAAGTTTGAAAGAATCCTCTGAAAATAAATGTTGCCATAAATGTTGTTATTTGCAGCAGTGTGTATAGTCAATAGGGAGGAAAGGTTGTAGCCTGGTACCAGATCAGTTTGTGCTGCCTTGCCAACTAGACAAGACAGTACACATCTATCTGGGGCCAGGTTAGAGAGGCTGCGCTCAGAACGATGAGTCTGTCTCTGAATGACTTCTGACATCACCCTCTTTCTCTGTATCTCTGTTTCTCTCTCTTTCTCTCTGTTTCTGTCTCTCTCTGTTTCTCCCTCTGTTTCTGTCTCTCTCTGTTTCTCTCTTTCTGTTTCTCTCTTTCTGTTTCTCTCTCTGTTTCTCTCTCTGTTTCTCTCTGTTTCTCTCTTTCTGTTTCTCTCTGTTTCTCTCTTTCTGTTTCTCTCTCTCTCTTTCTGTTTCTCTGTTTCTCTCTCTGTTTCTCTCTGCCTCTCTCGTTCCCCCTTTCTCTCTGCCTCTCTCATTCCCCCTTTCTCTCTGTCTCTCTTTCTGTCTCTCTGTCTCTCCAGACTACCGGCAGAACGGCAGGGACCTTCATAGTTCCACGTTGTCTGTCCCAGAGCAGGCGATGTCATCCAACCACTGCTCACGGTCGGCAGACATGAACCGGGCGCGGTCGCGGTCCCCCAGCGTTCCCCCTCCACAGAGGTAACTCTCCCGCCTCACTTGTCCCCTGTCCAACCCAGCATCTCAAGTTGTATCCCTTCCTCAAAAACACCACACTGGGATCTGAGAACCCCAACTGATCAGAGGTTGTCCTTTAAGCGCCATCTCTGTGATAGTTGTCTTGATAGTAGAACGTTTAACCCATATAAACAATACTGGGATCTCACTCACACTGACAGTGGTTGCAGTAAGGTGAGTAGGTGCATCCCCGAGCCACTAGGGGACACTGTGGGGAGTTTGTACTGTGACTGTACCGTACTAGGGGGGTGATCCAGTGATTCTGTTGTATACAGCAGAAGTCTGGACCCCGGCTATGACATTGACCCCGCCTCGTCTCAGTACAGCTCCTCCAGTAGAGTGGACCGGCGCAGTGTGTCCGATGACCACCACTCACCTGACAGGTAGATACCCCTGTCTCACACAGCTTGACACAGCCTAACACAGCCCCACACAACCTCACACAGCCTCACACACCAGCTGCTGCAGACAACACAACCAACTAGGACTGACAGGGTTCCAACCCGGGTTGTCTGCGAGCCACAAGACTGTGTAACTGTTAGACCTCTGAGCTAAAGCCTAGGCATTTCCTAGGCATTTCCCTTTCCCCAACCTGTCCCTTTCCCCAACCTGTCCCTTTCCCCAACCTGTCTCTTTCCCCAACCTGTCTCTTTCCCCAACCTGTCTCTTTCCCCAACCTGTCTCTTTCCCCAACCTGTCTCTTTCCCCAACCTGTCCCTTTCCCCAACCTGTCCCTTTCCCCAACCTGTCTCTTTCCCCAACCTGTCTCTTTCCCCAACCTGTCTCTTTCCCTAACCTGTCTCTTTCCCCAACCTGTCCCTTTCCCCAACCTGTCTCTTTCCCCAACCTGTCTCTTTCCCCAACCTGTCTCTTTCCCCAACCTGTCTCTTTCCCCAACCTGTCTCTTTCCCCAACCTGTCTCTTTCCCCAACCTGTCTCTTTCCCCAACCTGTCTCTTTCCCCAACCTGTCCCTTTCCCCAAACTGTCCCTTTCCCCAACCTGTCTCTTTCCCCAACCTGTCCCTTTTCCAAGAACTCCAATGTCTTCTCTGATGTTCTGCATTAGGTGGATCTTTAACTAAACTCTTCTCTTCTTTGTGTTGAAATTGTGTTGCCTTATGAATACTGAGAGGGGATCATTAACTCCGGTGCTCAGATTCATTAGAATCAAAATGGAGGTATCCCAAATGGCACCTTATTCCCTATAAAAGTGTACTACTTTTCCTATAAAAGTGTACTACTTTTGAACATGGCCCATAGTTTCAAGTTTTATTAGTCATACAGGGATACTCATGGTATACACCGTCCAATGAAATGCTTAGGTTCCTTCTCAACAACACAACAACAATAAGAAATAATAAAAGATAAGAATAAGGCTCTGGTCAAAGGTAGTGCACTATGTAGGGAATAGGGTTCCATTTGGGATGCAGGCCATATAACTACATTTTAAACACAGACCAATTTACTGGAGGTTATAGTAGATCATTATAAATGGATAGATTCTAGTCACCGTATGACTAGAATGTCAATATACTGTAGATAGATTACAGTGACCATAGAACCAAACACATACCAATCACCCTTTAATGAGTGTAGTTATAGAGTTTAATAGCAGCTGTGAGAGGGAACTAAACTACATTATAAACTGGGTGGTTTTAGTCCTGAATGCTGATTGGCTGACAGCCATGGTGTATCAGACCGTATACCACAGGTATGACAAAACATGTATTTGTACTGCTCTAATTACGTTGGTAACAAGTTTATAATAGCAATAAGGTGCCTCAGGGGTTTGTGGTATATGGACAATATACCACGGCTAAGGGCTGTATCCAGGAACTCCATGTTGCATTGTGCATAAGAACAGCCTTTAGCTGTGGTATATTGTCTATATACCACACCTCCTCGGGCCTTATTGATTAAATATAACACCACTGTCTCTCCTACTGTTCCTCGTGCTGGAACCTTTTTCTGCATCCCAAATGGGATGCATTCACTGTAGAGTGTACTACCTTTCACCAGAGCCCTATGAGCCCTGGTCAAAAGTAGTGTAATATAGGGGATAGGGTGCCATTTGTGACATATCCTGTGTTTGTCTGGGGCCATGTGGTGTTGTGATGTTCCTTCCTCCTCCACACCTGAGACTATAGAAATAGAAGAAGAGTGGACAACCCCACTCAAGTCATTACCCATCAGTGTACTGTTAAATTGCTGTGGTCTGAGGGGCCTTCCCCATTCTAGTCATACTGTTTGTCCCGCAATAACACCAACACCAGCCCAGCGCCTCAGACATACAGCTCAGCCTTGGCACAGTTCTCTTCTCCTTACTTACCTCCTCAAGGCATCCAATTAAGTTTATTTGATATTTCTGAGGCGAGGATGGCTGAGGCAGCCTAAATCAGGGCCAGACACAGGAAATGCACTTATCTTGATTGTGTGTGACAGACAGTTGCTCACTAAGACTGAATTTCAGCTTCCCCTTAATCAACTACTGCTGTTATTTATTGAAAACAGGAGGAAACAGGAAATGAGTCATGATGTGCATACCAAATGGCACCCTATTCCCTATAAAGTGCACTACTTTTGACCAGAGCCCTATAGGCCTGGTCAAAAGTAGTGCACTATAAAGGAAATAGGATGCCATTTGGGATGCCCCCATAGAGAATTTGGAAATGACCCCAGTCTACCTCTAAATAATAGTAATACTTTCTTACATCATTATTTTGGGGAATTTACATTTTTTAGAGGTTGTTTATATTGCCTATGTGTTATTTTGTTTTGAAATCCAACAACATATTCATTGTTGGTGTAACAGCAGCATGTGTGTTACAGTACCAAACAGTAAATTAGGAGCGCTTCATCATGCATCTCAATGGGTTTTCTAACCTGAGGAAGGACTGCACCAATATCCTCTCCTCTTCCATGGCTGTACTCCTCCCTTCTCTCCTCCAACACTGCACATCTCTCTCTCGCTCTCTCTCTCTCTCGCTCTCTCTCTCTCTGTGTCTCTCTCTTTCTCTCTCTGTGTGTCTCTGTGTCTCTCTCTCTCTCTCTGTGTCTCTCTCTCTTTTTTTCTCTCTCTCTGTGTCTCTCTTTTTCTCTCTCTCTGTGTCTCTCTCTTTCTCTCTCTCTCTGTGTCTCTCTCTTTTTCTCTCTCTCTCTGTGTCTCTCTCTTTCTCTCTTTCTCTCTCTCTCTGTCTCTCTCTCTCTGTGTCTCTCTCTCTTTCTCTCTTGCTATCTCTCTCTGTCTCTCTCTATCTCTCTCTGTCTCTCTCTCTCTGTGTGTCTCTCACTCTCTCTCTCTCTCTCTCTCCCTGTGTCTCTCTCTCTCCCTGTGTCTCTCTCTCTCCCTGTGTCTCTCTCTCTCCCTATGTCTCTCTTTCTCTCTCTGTCTCTCTCTCTGTGTCTCTCTCTCTGTCTCTCTCTCTGTGTGTCTCTCTCTCTGTGTCTCTCTCGCTATCTCTCAATCCCTGTCTCTCTCCCTGTCTCTCTCTCTCTCTCTCTCTCTCTCTCTCTCTGTCTCTCTCTCTCTCTCTGTCTCTCTCTGTGTCTCTCTCTCTGTCTCTCTCTCTGTGTGTCTCTCTCTCTGTGTCTCTCTCGCTATCTCTCAATCCCTGTGTCTCTCTCCCTGTCTCTCTCTCTCTCTCTCTCTCTCTCTCTGTCTCTCTCTCTCTGTCTCTCTCTCTCTCTGTGTGTCTCTCTCTCTGTGTCTCTCTCGCTATCTCTCTCTCTCCCTGTGTGTCTCTCTCTCCCTGTGTCTCTCTCTCTCGCGATCTCTCTCTCTTTCTCGCTATCTCTCTCTCTCTCCCTGTGTCTCCCTGTGTTCTCCCTCCCCATTCAGCCACATCCAACCATGTCTCTGTTTTCTCCCTTCATGTCTCGCAGCCATTTTCTCACCCTACCTCGATCCAGACGCTGTCAACCTAGTGATGATCATCAGAAGGAACCCAGGTAGACTCTTACCTGACAGTGCATGTTCCTCCCTCCATCACACCCTCCACTCCGCCCCCTGTCTGTCTATAGGAAGCTGCTGGCCTATGAAGCTTCAAGCCTGTGTTGGTTTAATGTCAATGAACCTATCCACTTCACAATCCAAGCCAATGCCATTGACGACACAATGTGTGGTGTGTTGTGGGCAGCCAGGTATATATTTCTCCCTTCTCGGACAAATATACTGTATATGCATCAGTGTAGTGTGTAGCCTTTTGTAGTCAGTAGAATTAAACAGGTGAGACACTCTATGGCCCATATACTCTTTGAAAAAAAGGTGCTATCTAGAACCTAAAAGGGTTCTTCGGCTGTCCCCATAGAAGAACACCTTTCTGGTTCCAGGTAGAACCCGTTTTGGTTCCAGGTAGAACCCTTTTTGGTTCCATGTAGAACCCTTTCCCCAGACAATTCTATATGGATCCAAAAAGGTACACACTTCATCCATACAGTATCGGGATCACTCCTCCGCTCAGTCACTCCTCATTTCGGCTTCAAAAACACATATACATATCCTCTCTCCACATACTTTTCATACATTTGCCACAGTTTCATCATTGATTACATATCTTTATTGGTAGACAAATACATAGCCAGCTATTTGTTATTTTTGATTGTACCTTGAGATATACCTCAAAGAAACTAGCCTGTCAATACTGTGAAATGTATGTTTGTGAAGAGTTGTCCAACAGAGGTAGTTCCCCCTGCCCAGTGCCCACCCTGTGTTGTACCACTGTATACATCAGTATATGAATCCTATATATCTGATATACACTCTTTATGGTGGCACCCATCCACAGCGGTCAAGGTGGATGTTGTGTTTGGATCAAACCACAAGAGAATAGTAGAGGTACAGAGAGTTGGTGCCCCCCCATCAACTGTCCCCTTCACAGCCTACAGAGAGTTGGTGCGCCCCCATCAACTGTACAGAGAGTTGGTGCACCCCCATAAACTGTCCCCTTCACAGCCTACAGAGAGTTGGTGCGCCCCCATCAACTGTACAGAGAGTTGGTGCGCCCCCATCAACTGTCCCCTTCACAGCCTACAGAGAGTTGGTGCGCGATCAACTGTCCCCTTAACAGTCTACAGAGAGTTGGTGCGTACCCATCAACTGTCCCCTTTACAGTCTACAGAGAGTTGGTGCGTACCCATCAACTGTCCCTTAACAGTCTACAGAGAGTTGGTGCGTACCCATCAACTGTCCCTTAACAGTCTACAGAGAGTTGGTGCGTACCCATCAACTGTCCCCTTTACAGTCTACAGAGAGTTGGTGCGTACCCATCAACTGTCCCCTTTACAGTCTACAGAGAGTTGGTGCGTACCCATCAACTGTCCCCTTTACAGTTTACAGAGAGTTGGTGCGCCCCCATCAACTGTCCCCTTCACAGCCTACAGAGAGTTGGTGTGCGATCAACTGTCCCCTTAACAGTCTACAGAGAGTTGGTGTGCCCCCATCAACTGTCCCCTTAACAGTCTACAGAGAGTTGGTGCGCCCCCGTCAACTGTCCCCTTAACAGTCTACAGAGAGTTGGTGCGCCCCCATGAACTGTCCCCTTAACAGCCTACAGAGAGTTGGTGTGCCCCTATCAACTGTCCCCTTAACAGTCTATAGAGAGTTGGTGTGCCCCCATCAACTGTCCCCTTAACAGTCTACAGAGAGTTGGTGCGCCCCCATCAACTATCCCCTTAACAGTCTATAGAGAGTTGGTGTGCCCCCATCAACTGTCCCCTTAACAGTCTACAGAGAGTTGGTGCGCCCCCATCAACTATCCCCTTAACAGCCTACAGAGAGTTGGTGCGCCCCCATCAACTGTCCCCAACAGTCTGCAGAGAGTTGTTGCGGTTCCATCAGTTGTCCCCAGGGTCATGTGAAAACCAGGTTCCGTCCACAGGTTCATGACCTTCTCTCTCTCTCTCTGTCCCACCTGACCAACCTGGTATTAAGGTATTTTTAAAACACACATTGACTCCCTCTGACCGCTCTCTTTTCGCCAGCCGCAACCACCGCATATCCAACATCAGTCGAGAAGAGGCTGTCAGGTTACTGCGCTCCACTAGGATGTCCCGAGCCCACTCAGAGGGCGCGTACTCCTCCTCTGCTTCCGTCGACTATGACTACAAGAGGTATTCACATTACAGTGTCTCTACGTATATTTACACAGTCAGCCATTTTGTGGGTATTTTTCTCTGTAGTCGTCTGTATGACATTAAAACATTTTCTATGTGATTGTATAAAGGTGATGAACCCCACGTGATATCCTGGGTGATATCCCGGGTGATATCTGGTTCAGGAGCATGTCATCACAGCTCTGCTCAAGTTGTGTACTAGACCCATAAACCACACAACTGCCTCCAATTACTGTGTAATATAGAGGCTGCTGCGAGCTCACGTGTCTCCACATCGGTTGTGACACATGTATCGTACTCTGTTGATGTTTTGTTGTCATGCCTACTTGTCTACCATCAGTGGTAAGATGACAAGTTGTGTTTGTGATCAGTGGTGTCCTGTTTGTATCTGGGTAAATAAAGACTGGCTGGTCATTGGTAGCTCTGATGCTCAGCTCTACAGGTAATACTGTATAAGGGCTGCATTGAACAAAAGGACACATGGCCTTTTGATGCTGCTGGTGGTAATGGGATGTTTACCTTTCCTTTATTAATGCATGGTTGTCTCTCTAACATTACCTCCGCCATCTTGGATGACCTTGTTCATTATCAACAGTGGTTAACTGTATGTCTGCAGTTTGATTTGATCTGGCCCTCTCTGTCGTATTTTTATCTGAAGAAGAAGGAGAACTGCCTAGCCATTTCTCCATGCTGACTCTGAGGGTCTGTCTCTTTCTCTTCTGTCCTGGACCTGAGTGACTTTCTCTATGCTAAGAGTGCTAAGTATGGGAAGCTCAGCACTGCCCCATGCCCAGGCTGTTCCAGCCCTATGATGGCCTAGGTTCAGGCTCAGGTTGCCCCCAGGTGCGTGTGCCAGGCCCAATGTTGTGATGTGCCAGTTCAGCGGGCTGGGCCGAGCCGAGTACTCCCAAATGACGCCCTAGTCCTAATATAATGCAATACTTTTGACCAGAGTCCTATGGGCCCTGGTAAAATGTAGTGCACTAAATAGAGAATAGGGTGTCATTTGGAACGTCACACTCTCAGCACCCCCTGGAGAAATGCTGCAAATAGCTCCTCCTGGGCTCCCATCGCTGCCATCTGGCTGTCAGTCAAAAACCACACGCCACGCATTTTCTCTCCAGGAGAAAGAAAATGATGAGTCGTCAGAACTGAGGCAGCGCAACTGACTTTATTAAAGTGTCACAAAGTTTCCCTGAGCGAGGCCGCGGCCCAGATAGCTTCACTCTCTCTGACTGTCTGTAGATTGGCAGGGAGATGAATGGTTCTCACGTCCCATGGCAGTAACACAGTCATAGAGGAGAGGAGAATAGATGTCCCTTCTACTCCCATTCCAACTGTGTGCCTTCTCTTTCTGCTATAGCCAGAACCATTAGGAGAGAGACAGAGGGAGGAAGAGAGTCAGAGGGAGAGGGAGAGAGACGGAGGGAGAGTCAGAGAGTCGGAGGGAGAGTCAGAGAGTCGGAGGGAGAGTCAGAGAGTCGGAGGGAGAGTCAGAGAGATGGAGGGAGGGAGAGTCAGAGAGAAGGAGGGAGGGAGAGTCAGAGAGACGGAGGGAGGGAGAGTCAGAGAGACAGGGAGGTAGAGTCAGAGAAACAGAGAGGGAGAGTCAGAGAGATGGAGAGGGAGAGTCAGAGAGACAGAGAGGGAGAGTCAGAGAGACGGGGAGGGAGAGTCAGAGAGACGGAGGGAGGGAGAGTCAGAGAGACAGAGGGAGGGAGAGTCAGAGAGACGGAGGGAGGGAGAGTCAGAGAGTCAGAGAGACAGGGAGGTAGAGTCAGAGAGACAGGGAGGGAGAGTCAGAGAGATGGAGAGGGAGATTCAGAGAGACGGAGAGGGAGAGACGGAGAGGGAGAGTTGGAGAGACGGAGAGGGAGAGTTGGAGAGACGGGGAGGGAGAGTCGGAGAGACGGGGAGGGAGAGTCGGAGAGGGGGAGACGGAGAGGGGGAGTCGGAGAGACGGAGAGGGGGAGTCGGAGAGACGGAGAGGGGGAGTCGGAGAGGGAGAGGGGGAGTCGGAGAGACGGAGAGGGGGAGTTGGAGAGACGGGGAGGGAGAGTCGGAGAGACGGGGAGGGAGAGTCGGAGAGGGGGAGACGGAGAGGGGGAGTCGGAGAGACGGAGAGGGGGAGTCGGAGAGACGGGGAGGGGGAGTCGGAGAGACAGGGAGGGAGAGTCGGAGAGACGGGGAGGGGGAGTCGGAGAGACGGGGAGGGGGAGTCGGAGAGACGGAGAGGGGGAGTCGGAGAGGGGGAGTCGGAGAGACGGAGAGGGGGAGTCGGAGAGACGGGGAGGGAGAGTCGGAGAGACGGGGAGGGAGAGTCGGAGAGACAGGGTGGGAGAGTCGGAGAGACGGAGAGGGGGAGTCGGTGAGGGAGAGGGGGAGTCGGAGAGGGAGAGACGGAGAGGGAGAGTCGGAGAGACGGAGAGGGGGAGTCGGTGAGGGGGAGACGGAGAGGGAGAGACGGAGAGGGAGAGTCGGAGAGACGGGGAGGGAGAGTCGGAGAGACGGGGAGGGAGAGTCGGAGAGATGGAGAGGGGGAGTCGGAGAGGGAGAGACGGAGAGGGAGAGTCAGAGAGACGGAGAGGGAGAGTCAGAGAGACGGAGAGGGAGAGTCAGAGAGACGGAGAGGGAGAGTCAGAGAGACGGAGAGGGAGAGTCAGAGAGACGGAGAGGGAGAGTCAGAGAGACGGAGAGGGAGAGTCAGAGAGACGGAGGGAGGGAGAGTCAGAGAGACGGAGAGGCTCAGAGCCCCGGGTGAGTCGCTGCGGCCCCTGAGAACAGGTCCCTGCCAGCACAGTAGATCTAGACAGTGACCTTGGATAGACGCCATGCTTCTCACACTGTTGGCTGTAGAACTAGACTAAAGTATTTGACTGTCCCGAATGGCATCCTACTCCCTTTATAGAGGACTACTTTTGACCAGGGCCCACAGGGTTGAGATAGCAAGTCTATATTGAGTGGGACCTCATATTGTAGCTGCTTCAGTAGATGTATAGTTTTAGCAGGAGGAATGCAGTGGGAGACAAGGTAATAACAGTGTAGATGTTACAGTAGATGTATAGTTTTAGCAGGAGGAATGCAGTGGGAGACAAGGTAATAACAGTGTAGATGTTACAGTAGATGTATAGTTTTAGCAGGAGGAATGCAGTGGGAGACAAGGTAATAACAGTGTAGATGTTACAGTAGATGTATAGTTTTAGCAGGAGGAATGCAGTGGGAGACAAGGTAATAACAGTGTAGATGTTACAGTAGCACCGGTGCTGTAGTCGATCTAACTAGACTTTTAATGTTTCTACTGTGCAACAAAGGTGTGCAAAGTATTATCTGAGTATATACTAACCACACCAGACTTGGGCTGTTTGAATTAGTATTTTGACCGGTTTGAAATCCCAAGGGAATATCCTGAACAGTAGAGAGAGAGCGCGAGCTATGGTGATTCCGACATCTCCTTTACTGTTCAAAGCCATAAGTCTCTGGACATAACGACCTGAGGTTCGTAGACCACAAATGATTATGATGATGGTCACCAACGTTAAAGTCTCAGGCAACGTAAGGTCGTTCACTGGCTGATGAAGTGGCTGTGTTGCGATTGGGTGGGTTACAACTGGAGTGACCGCTGTATTGCGATTGGCTGGTGTTGAACAGGAGTGACCCGAATGCTGTGTTGCGATTGGCTAGCCTACAGCATCAGGAGTGACCGCTTTGTTGCAATTGGCAGCTTTACAACAGGAAGCAGGAAGCATGGCCTCTGTTGGACAACTTTTCACTCTTAACATTTCACTATTTAACTGTGCTGCCACCGTGTCCTCAGTGTTTGTGTTTGCTGGTGTCACTTTGCAAATGCTGCTCATGTCAGATGATAATCCACATCGGGTCTAAGTAAGGCATTTTTCTTCATGAGCATTTGCAACGACAATGATTTGTCTAACTGATATGACCTGATTTTCAGATATACACATGCTATTGAGAGGTAATGACACTTACTGCCTATGAAGACACTTATGGAACAACGATACAAAACAACAGCAAATTCATGTTTTTATTGTACATAATGATACTGTGTAGATTTTCTTGTGTACACAGTGTATGTATGTGAAATGCATTTTATTCCATTTTATTTCCAAACTACTCAAAAGTGCCAAAAATATATTTTCTTTGTCTTTTTCCAACTAGATTTCAGTTACATTTTACAATGGCAGGGCGGAGACAGCTTTCGGCATGTACCTTGCAGGAGTATAGTAAGCTAGTGGGCTGAATGGAAACCAACCAACACATGCTAATCCACGATTCTCTCACATCTCACCCAGTGTCTTTCACTCACAGACAGATTCCAAAGGGCCTCCCACTCACTCACTCAGTCACCTACCACGGATGAGGGACACATTGTCCCCTGCCTGTCCCTGTCCCTCCCTGTCACACCTGCTATGTCCTGTTCCTACTCTACTGTAGGTGCCAGCAGGGCCCTATGGGGCCCAGTCCAGGGACCCAGGGCATGCATCACTCTGCTGTATCATGTCACCTGATCATCAGCAGCAGCTTCCTTCCCTTCTCTCAATAACGTGTTGCAGGAACCACGGAGCCGTTGACAGGCATGTGTATCACAGCAGGTCCAGGTCAGCTGACCAGCGTCCCGCGCTAGAGCGCACCACCACCTCCCGCTCGCGGTCCACGGAGCGGCCTGACTCCGCCCTCATGAGGTCCATGCCGTCTTTACCCTCCGGACGCTCCGCCCCTCCCTCACCTGCCTTAACGAGGTGACCAGACAGACACATCTACAGGAGGCTGGTGTCACTATAAATCAGACAATGGCCTCATTGTAATGGCTGGAATGGAATTCATCGATTGGAATCAAAAACATGCGTTTGATGTGTTTCATACTTCTGCCATTGCAGCCGTTACAATGAGCCCATCCTCCGACTTCTCCTCCCACCAGCCTCCACTGCATAGCTACTGCCCCACCAATCCAAAGAATAACAACCACCACCCGCCCCTCTCTCTGCCTGTCTCACTGCAACCAACCACCAACCCCCCACCACCCACCCAGCATCCAATCAGCATCCAGCCAGCTCCCCACTTTATCATTTACTCCGCCCCCCCTCCTAAAGCAACGAATGGTGCTGCATTTCCTTCCCCATCCCAGACTGGTAGTAGATTAGATAGTAACTCTTTTTGTTTTTGGAGCACACTACTTATACACCACTCAGACTGAGTATAGTAGTGATGGATCACCATTGTGCTTTTCTGTCTTTACTAACATTACCTGTTATTATCCTGTAATTACATTTTTTTATTCCAGTTTTTTTTTCTTCAATATTTTGTAGAACGTCAGATCGCATGATCGCATTGGTCCACATTGAACGAACACCCAACGAGCGCTGTCCTCACTCTTTCCTTGCAGCTTGATGGGTCGAGTGAAACATGCCATTCATCAGCTTTGTTGCAAAACTGATGCTACATTATCTCTAGCATGTCATGTGCCAAATGTCATTGTTTTGATGTGCTTTAGAGTTCACAAACTGGTAGGTGCTGACATGAATTAGAAGGAACCCAGATACCCTGCTTTGGCCTACACCAGATATGTAGAATTTATTCAAATCAGTCAGCAAACTACCAATTACAAATGAGCTTGATCATCTGTTATGTGCTTTTAATTCGAGTATGGTTAAGATACCAGTATTCCTCAATACTAGACATTTTCAGGTAATAACTTTTAGTCATTAATGTTTAGCAAATGAAGTATTAATTCAAGCTACAGTATTAAATTGATGCTTCTACATAGCCTGACTTCAAAACATATTCTCAGAACCCCTTTTGAATACAGATGTGTTTAACAGACACAGATGCTCAACTGGCAGTTGGTGTAAAAACACAATACAAGTCTTATGGGAGAAAGAATATCTGTTGAGAATACGTTCAATACGATAGATTGAAAAAAATACACTACAGAAAGTAAAAGGCAGTTAGTTATTAATTGATCAGGTAATTGATCTGTTATGTGTCCAGCTTTCACCGATCCAACAACATGGCAGCATCCCTGGTTGAGCATGGACATGATTGTACACAACATGTCCAGTATATACAGTATGTGTTTGATACAATCTTTTTTCCATGTTTGGTTCATTACCAACCCCAGTAGACAGTAGTAGTTTGTTTGTTTGATGTGTTGATGTTTCAACAACCAGCCTGAAACCATCCTCTCCTCTTACATAACAAAGCAAAGCACGCTGGGAAATGTAGTCCTTCTGCTTGTCCGGGATCTTCCAACCAATCACAGGTCAGCTCTGTGCCTGACCTCTGATCCTTGACTCACCCGGACTGTACCACTTTGTGCCTCCCTCCGTAGGGCGAACCCCCGCAGCGGATCGGCCCAAACCAGCCCCACCAGTACCCCCATGTCCGACAGGAGAGGAGGTCGGCAACTACCACAGCTTCCACCCACAGGGACCAAGGGCAGAAGTAAGTTCTCAGCTTTATTTCCCATACCCTGCTCTGGGCCTCTCTGGTTGCTTTGGTTTGGTGACACCTTAAGGCTTTTCTCCATTGGTCACTATGGTCACTTACTTTGGAACAGGTTTGACTTTGATTGAAGCTTCTCTTTGTCAGAAGCAATTGTTTCTTGTTATTTTCTAGTCTTTAGCTGGGAATGGCACCTTGAGATATTGGTTATTTTGTGCCATAAACCTCTGAGTGGGGAAAAGACTCATAACAAGTTTAACAGATACTGCTGTCTGTGGGTTCTCTCTGGTCAGTTGCTCATGAACGACAGAGCTTGGCTCAGAATTCCTTGTTAAGCTGTGTCTTCTGTTTTAGTGAGTTTGTGTGTCTTATGGTCTCAGTACTATATATATCTTGTCAGTGTTAACCAGGGTGTCCTGTAGAAGGTTCACAACATGCATTGTAACCTTGGTCAGTTACCAGGGTCCTGGTAGGACCAGGGTCCTGTTCAGTAGCACATCAAAACAAAACGTTTTACAACGGATAATGAGAATCTGTGTTCTGATAGGACAAGTTCAGAGAGAACCTCCCTGTTTCACTACGTTTCAAAACGCTTCCTCTCTACTGAACAGCCCTGATTACAGTGGTCCACAGCACCCCCTGTCTGTCTCTCACTCCCTGACTGTGTGACCTAGCAGTCCTGTGTCCTAGCTTAGCCTCCTAGTCTTCTTCTGGTTCCTACACTGGGTCAGTGTTGTCATCTAGCATCGTAGCCTCCTAGTCTTCTTCTGGTTCCTACACTGGGTCAGTGTTGTCATCTAGCATCGTAGCCTCCTAGTCTTCTTCTGGTTCCTAAACTGGGTCAGTGTTGTCATCTAGCATCGTAGCCTCCTAGTCTTCTTCTGGTTCCTACACTGGGTCAGTGTTGTCATCTAGCATCGTAGCCTCCTAGTCTTCTTCTGGTTCCTCCACTGGGTCAGTGTTGTCATCTAGCATCGTAGCCTCCTAGTCTTCTTCTGGTTCCTACACTGGGTCAGTGTTGTCATCTAGCATCGTAGCCTCCTAGTCTTCTTCTGCTTCCTACACTGGGTCAGTGTTGTCATCTAGCATCGTAGCCTCCTAGTCTTCTCCTGGTTCCTCCACTGGGTCAGTGTTGTCATCTAGCATCGTAGCCTCCTAGTCTTCTTCTAGTTCCTCCACTGGGTCAGTGTTGTCATCTAGCATCATAGCTTCCATGTTTTTCAGTTGTCATGAGGTCTGAGATCTCTGGAGCAGCGCTGTGAATTGACAGATTAGCTGAGTGGTGATTGGAGGGAGCGGGCCACGGGAGAGAAGGAGAAGGGAGCAAGAGAGAGAGGAGAGCAGAGAGAGGGAGAGGAGAGCAGAGAGAGAGAGAGGAGAGCAGAGAGAGAGAGAGGAGAGCAGAGAGAGAGGAGAGCAGAGAGAGAGAGAGGAGAGCAGAGAGAGAGAGAGGAGAGCAGAGAGAGAGAGAGGAGAGCAGAGAGAGAGAGGGAGGTAGAAAGCAGAGAGAGAGAGAGGAGAGCAGAGAGAGAGAGAGGAGAGCAGAGAGAGAGAGGAGAGCAGAGAGAGAGAGAGGAGAGCAGAGAGAGAGAGGGAGGTAGAAAGCAGAGAGAAAGAGAGGAGAGCAGAGAGAGAGAGGAGAGCAGAGAGAGAGGAGAGCAGAGAGAGAGGAGAGCAGAGAGAGAGGAGAGCAGAGAGAGAGAGAGGAGAGCAGAGAGAGAGAGAGGAGAGCAGAGAGAGAGAGGGAGATAGAAAGCAGAGAGAGAGAGAGGAGAGCAGAGAGAGAGAGAGGAGAGCAGAGAGAGAGAGAGAGGAGAGCAGAGAGAGGGAGAGGAGAGCAGAGAGAGAGAGGGAGGTAGAAAGCAGAGAGAAAGAGAGGAGAGCAGAGAGAGAGAGGAGAGCAGAGAGAGAGAGAGGAGAGCAGAGAGAGAGAGGAGAGTAGAGAGAGAGAGGGAGGTAGAAAGCAGAGAGAAAGAGAGGAGAGCAGAGAGAGAGAGAGGAGAGCAGAGAGAGAGAGGGAGGTAGAAAGCAGAGAGAAAGAGAGAAAGCCTAGCTGGTGCTGAGAACTTGTCAAAGCACTCTCAGAACTCCTTCATCATTGTCAGAAACCATGAGCACTCCTCTCTCCTCCTAGTCTGCAGCCAGCCAGTCTCTCTCATATCCCCCTTCCCATCTCCCCATCTCTCCTATGTCCCTCCTCCCTCTCCCTCTGTCCCCATCTCTCTCCTCTCCCCCTCTCTCCCTCTGTCCCCACCTCCCCGTTCCTGTCTCTCCGCCTCTATCCTCTGTCTCTCTCCTCCCTTCCAGTTTCTCTCCTCTCTCTGTGATGGGGTATGGGGGAGGCATTCTAATGTATTGATCCGACCCTGGGCTAACGCTCACACAGAGCCCTACAGCATGACACAGCCAGGACTTATCTAATCATGGCACTAATGCTGCTGCTGCTGCACGTGGTACTGATCCATAGAGGCCAGGCCAGGGGACTTGGAGTTAGCTGGGCTGGGCTGGGCTGACTGAGCTGACTGGGCTGACTGGGCTGACTGGGCTGGGCTGGGCTGACTGGGCTGGGCTGGGCTGACTGGGCTGGGCTGGGCTGGGCTGGGCTGACTGGGCTGGGCTGGGCTGACTGGGCTGGGCTGGGCTGGGCTGGGCTGGGCTGGGCTGGGCTGGGCTGGGCTGACTGGGCTAGGCTGACTGGGCTGGGCTGGGCTGGGCTGGGCTGGGCTGGGCTGGGCTGGGCTGGGCTGGGATTCAAATAGGAGGGTTGTTTGAAATGTTGAGGTAACAGAAATCAAGGCAGAACAGGGAATGTATATCCAGTCAGGTGTGTGTGATTGTACCTTTGTGTTTCCTGCCTTGACAAAGGATCCATGTTGTTGCATCATGCTGGCTTCAGTTAGATTTGTATTTATTAACCAGGAAGTCCCATTGAGCTCAGAATACCTCTTTTACAAGGTTTTACAAGGTTGTGATATAGTATCTGTGGTGACCCCTGTTGAACCGTCCTGCCTTGATTTTATTGTTCCTTTATGTGGACAGGGAAGTCAACATTGAGACCTGAACTAGCTTTGACGGCTTTAGCCACAAACCAAGTGATATCTAATCAGCCCCTGTTCCTGTTGTTATCTATCTGTTTCTACTACGACCCCCGACCGCTCAGGGGGAACATGGGAGGAGCTAGAGCGGCCTACTGGTGACCTTTGCCCTCAAGAGCAGTACGAAGCACAGCCAGGTGTGTCTATCTACTGGTGTGTCTCAGAGCAGACTGAGCCTTAAGACTTCCTGGTTCACCTCTGTCACCTTTATGTATGTGCCTCTCTGCTGAGAACTCCACGCCAGATCTGGGTCCAATACATGATGTACTTAAGCTGCACTTTATTAGTTTGCCTGGTACCATAGGAACCAATAGAATAGTCCCAAAACACTGCAAACTCTAATTTGACCCTGCCTGGTCCACACAGCCTGTACTGGATGGACTATGATGTTGTACCTTCTGTATAAGCCCTACAGCCATTCTGGCCCTGACCCAAAACCCTTCAAATGTGATCATTTGTTGAGCCAGTATTGTATGAAGGTACTGGCTAGAATAAGAGTGTCCAAGGTTGTGTTGGCAGGAGCTGGAGTTTCCCACAGGTCTCTCTTCCTAGTTCCTCCTCACCCATCTGTCTGTTCATTCATTCAGTTAAGTCTTCTGTGTGATAGTAGTAGAATATCTTGGTCATGAAACATGCAGTATACTTCTTGGGCGTTCATATCTGCATGCGTTTGGTCTGCGTGTGTGTGCGTGTGTACATTTATTCTTACAAGTGTGCGGGCGTGCAAACACCTGCACGTCTTTGTGTAGGGTCGTGTGTGTGTGTGTGTGCCTGCCTCTGTGCACGCATCCGTGTTCCATGATCTCATAAAGCTCCATCTGTGTCCCACTACCGTTCAGACTGTGAGGACAGGCCTCAGCCAGGCCCACCTGTGAATGGGAGGAAAGGCAAGTGCACTCAGGAGTGTGCCTTGCGGTGGTGTGTCCTCAATAGTGCCCTCAGGGGTGTGTCAGTGCTGTGGGACTCTGCATGCCAGTTAGAGCTTCCATAGTTAAATTAGTCAACTTTCTTCCGTGCTTCTGTCTCTCTTTTATCCACATTTCATATTTTCTGAGATGATGAATGTGATTGATTAGATTTGGGTTGATTTGCAGTGTTTAACTAACCTGGGTGAGTGTGTGGTGATGATAACAAGGATGATCTTCATCATTATGACGATGATGATAATGAGGTTGAGACTGATGCTAATAAGTCCAGAGTTTTGTCTCCCTGAGCTCTTATAGTCGTGGGTGCCCCAGCCCCATCACAACCACACACCACTAATCTACTCTGCCCTTTAATTGAAGGGTTTGAGAATCAATGTTCAGCCCTTTATCCCCATGTCACAACCACACAATTCAATAGAACAGTATTAGTTACATATACTGTATAGCTCCATGGTCAAATCTGCCGTTTGGAATTAAAGATCATTTCAATTAGACATGTAAGATTTTCGTGCTTCAGTCAAAGCGCCACTTATTGAGATTTAAGTAAATCTAGTGGAGGAAAAGGGATGCATGCTGGGATTGCAGTTTGAAGAGTTTAAGTTGAACCAGTAACCTTAGACACAACATTCATGCAACTGGTTGTTGGTCGTTAGTAGATGTTCCAATTTAAATGCTAAATGTCATTAAACTGTCGATAACAGTTTGTAAATCCTCCTTGATAATGTGCCAACAAAAGATGTACAGATCTGCAATATTAATTTGATCACTCTGTTGTCATAGATCATTTCCTTGCACAGCAGGAAATACAAATTGTAATCTATTCAAGGTTTAAAAAGGCTTCTGAAGTTTGTAATTTCCACTTTAAAATGTCAGACTTGATTTGACCTAACGAAAAATGTATCTTCCCCTACAAAAATATCAAATAATTAATTAATTCATTATAATCCTTTTAATAATTTACATTTCCTGTTGCAATAGGATTATTTACCTGCTGTGGAGAAGCAGGGTCAAATTAAAATAGTCCGTCAATTCGAAATATCATTACCACTACTGGCCAGCAGATGGCGCAAAATTCCTAATCTTAGTAAGGAGCTGTCCATGATTGAAGTGCTGAACCTGGCTCCCTTTCCCTGTCGCCACCTCGTTTCGCAATAAAGACACACCAGCATACACGGTCTACATATTCATGATAATGAAACAGATGAATTAATACAGCTGTATTTTTCTTTTATCTATCCTTTAGATTGTTTAACAACATTGTTTGGTACCTAATACCCATTCAGTGTATCCCATCCATACTAATAACTTTATTTTGTTGATTCCTCCCATGCCCCTGTATCCATGATCATTATAATGTTGACCATATAGCTGACCATAACCTCCACCACAGGATGAACTGTGTTCTCTCCCAGGTGACTGTCAGTGAGGTATCTTAGGGTTTTCCTGAGTGCAGCACTATTAATTGAGAGAGAGTTATAGAAATTTGCCAACTGTTTGGTTACACCTCATGATGAATCTTGATGGAATCCATCCCACATGTTTAAATAGGAAAGGTTCATTCAATTCAAAAAGCTTTATTGCCACAAATGTACACAACAAAAAAAGTATATTTGACAAGAACACTGTCTGTTGTTGTTTGCTGATGAAAGGTGCTTCATGCCTCTTTACTGTGAGTGTCATCAACAGCTCCTCTGTCTGCTGTCTGTCTGTCTCTCCCTGCCCTGCCTCAGAGGTGACATGGGAGGACCAGCAGAAAGGCCTCAATGGTTCTCTTTCTGACGGAGGAACACAGCCAGGTTTGTCTTGGGTTGTGGTCCCAAATGGCACCCTGTTTCCTACAGTATGTAGTGTACTACTTTTAACCAGGGCCCATAGGGCACTACTTTTAACCAGGGCCCATAGAGCACTACTTTTAACCAGGGCCCATAGAGCACTACTTTTAACCAGGGCCCATAGAGCACTACTTTTAACCAGGGCCCATAGAGCACTACTTTTGACCAGGGCCCATAGAGCACTACTTTTAACCAGGGCCCATAGAGCACTACTTTTGACCAGGGCCCATAGGGCACTACTTTTAACCAGGGCCCATAGAGCACTACTTTTGACCAGGGCCCATAGAGCACTACTTTTAACCAGGGCCCATAGAGCACTACTTTTGACCAGGGCCCATAGAGCACTACTTTTAACCAGGGCCCATAGAGCACTACTTTTGACCAGGGCCCATAGAGCACTACTTTTAACCAGGGCCCATAGAGCACTACTTTTGACCAGGGCCCATAGAGCACTACTTTTAACCAGGGCCCATAGGGCGCTACATTTAACTTGGGCCCATAGAGCACTACTTTTAACCAGGGCCCTTAGGGAACTACTTTTGACCAGGGCCCATAGAGCACTACTTTTGACCAGGGCCCATAGGGAACTACTTTTGACCAGGGCCCATAGAGCACTACTTTTAACCAGGACCCATAGAGCACTACTTTTGACCAGGGCCCATAGAGCACTACTTTTGACCAGGGCCCATAGAGCACTACTTTTAACCAGGGCCCATAGAGCACTGGTCAAAAGTACTGCACTATACAGGGAATAGGGTGTCATTTGGAATGCATCATTGGAGTGGAGACCTGATGACTTTAACCTAATCTTGGCCCCTGGGGGCCCCTCACTGTGGTTATCCTTATCCAAAGGTCAAAGAGGCTCTGACCTCTATCCTTCTCCTCTCTGTGATGTGCAGTGATGCAGTGTAGCATGAGAGTGTTTGGTTTGGTTTGGTAAGTGGTTTGCTGAGTTAGTTTTGTGGTCGGGTTTCTGAAAACTGACATTTTAGTTTCTTTTAAACATGTCTAATTAATCTCCATAACAATACGGTTTCTGGTATGGGGTGTAGATTTACATGTAAAAGAGTGTTGCCAGGCAAATCAGCTGTGAATGTTTAGAGATATTGTTTCTCAATTAACTTGTTGAGTATCCATGGAAACACATATGTAAATCTCCATGTATTTACATGTAGATCCAATTATGAACCCTTATTATGTGACTGAGTGAGTGTGTGGGACGGACTTCTGGAAGAGCTGTGTCAATGGAAATTGTATATAGGCCTTCTGGAGACAATTAACTTGATTGAAGATCATTTTGAGGTAGATGAGATGAGCATCACTGAAAGTGTTATCCATGATGATAGTCATTAGAGCTTCTCTTACTGCTGAATGAAAGTAGACCGGCTAACTGATACATCATGAATCCATTAGCTAACACCTTGTTAAAATGCACCATGCCACCAGGACACATTTGAATTAAGAGTTGCATACTGACTGTTTTGCTTGGTATAGTTTCCTAGTTGTCACCAGTTTGCTTGCCATGGATTGCAGTGTTGTGGTGTCGTCTTTATTGAACCGTACCTCAGTGAGGGCAGTAGTTAATGACTTCAGCTTTAATGAGGCTTCAATGTTAGTCTCTCTCTCTCTCTCTCTCTCTCTCTCTCTCTCTCTCTCTCTCTCTCTCTCTCTCTCTCTGTCTCTCTCTGTCTCTGTATCTCTCTCTCTCTCTCTGTCTCTGTCTCCCTCTCTCTCTCTCTGTTTCCCTCCCTCTCTCTCTCTCTCTCTCTCTCTGTCTTTCTTTCTCTCGCTCTCTCTCTCTCTCTCTCTCTCTCTCTCTCTCTCTCTCTCTCTCTCTCTCTCTCTCTCTCTCTCTCTCTCTGTGTAGTGCACAGATTATGATACACCCACTATTCTGTGAAAGCATGACATGTGACTGTAGCAATATGCTGAAATCAGTGAATATGTTTCCTGCTGAAGCCATCAAGATTCAACGATGATTCATAGAATGTTTGCAGTCATACTGTCAGCGGTATTGTACAACTCTGTGGGTCAGTATGCTCATACTGTCAGAGGTATTGTACAGCTCTGTGGGTCAGTATGCTCATGCTGTCAGAGGTATTGTACAACTCTGTGGGCCAGTATGCTCATACTGTCAGCGGTATTGTACAACTCTGTGGGTCAGTATGCTCATGCTGTCAGAGGTATTGTACAGCTCTGTGGGTCAGTATGCTCATGCTGTCAGCGGTATTGTACAACTCTGTGGGTCAGTATGCTCATACTGTCAGCGGTATTGTACAACTCTGTGGGTCAGTATGCTCATGCTGTCAGAGGTATTGTACAGCTCTGTGGGTCAGTATGCTCATGCTGTCAGAGGTATTGTACAACTCTGTGGGTCAGTATGCTCATGCTGTCAGAGGTATTGTACAACTCAACTCTGTGGGTCAGTATGCTCATGCTGTCAGAGGTATTGTACAACTCAACTCTGTGGGTCAGTATGCTCATGCTGTCAGAGGTATTGTACAACTCTGTGGGTCAGTATGCTCATGCTGTCAGAGGTATTGTACAACTCAACTCTGTGGGTCAGTATGCTCATGCTGTCAGAGGTATTGTACAACTCAACTCTGTGGGTCAGTATGCTCATGCTGTCAGAGGTATTGTACAACTCTGTGGGTCAGTATGCTCATGCTGTCAGAGGTATTGTACAACTCAACTCTGTGGGTCAGTATGCTCATGCTGTCAGAGGTATTGTACAACTCTGTTGGTCAGTATGCTCATGCTGTCAGAGGAATTGTACAACTCTGTGGGTCAGTATGCTCATGCTGTCAGAGGTATTGTACAACTCAACTCTGTGGGTCAGTATGCTCATACTGTCAGAGGTATTGTACAACTCTGTGGGTCAGTATGCTCATGCTGTCAGAGGTATTGTACAACTCTGTGGGTCAGTATGCTCATGCTGTCAGAGGTATTGTACAACTCTGTGGGTCAGTATGCTCATACTGTCAGAGGTATTGTACAACTCTGTGGGTCAGTATGCTCATACTGTCAGAGGTATTGTACAACTCTGTGTGTCAGTATGCTCATGCTGTCAGAGGTATTGTACAACTCAACTCTGTGTGTCAGTATGCTCATACTGTCAGAGGTATTGTACAACTCTGTGTGTCAGTATGCTCATACTGTCAGAGGTATTGTACAACTCTGTGGGTCAGTATGCTCATACTGTCAGAGGTATTGTACAACTCTGTGTGTCAGTATGCTCATACTGTCAGAGGTATTGTACAACTCAACTCTGTGTGCCAGTATGCTCATACTGTCAGAGGTATTGTACAACTCTGTGGGTCAGTATGCTCATGCTGTCAGAGGTATTGTACAACTCTGTGGGTCAGTATGCTCATGCTGTCAGAGGTATTGTACAACTCTGTGTGTCAGTATGCTCATACTGTCAGAGGTATTGTACAACTCTGTGGGTCAGTATGCTCATGCTGTCAGAGGTATTGTACAACTCTGTGTGTCAGTATGCTCATACTGTCAGAGGTATTGTACAACTCAACTCTGTGTGCCAGTATGCTCATGCTGTCAGGTGATGACTCTTTGACCCCTTTCAACAATCACTGGTCAGTGTTTGGACAAAATGACTCAAGACGAACAAAACAAGGTTGATGATTTGATGACTATCTATATTCTTTACACAATCTTACTGTTCTGTTATTCAGCGCCTCGCCAAAATGTTTGGGTGTGCGTCGAATAATGCATTTGACTAAACAGAGTTTATTTGTGTTATGTAAGGTACACCATTGATGAGTTCACCTAGGACTTTTACCATGCTGTTGTACCATGCTGTTGTAGCATGCTGTTGATGACAAGCATTGACCTACAACTTATACCATGCTGTTGATGACGAGCCAAAAATTGCCTGCTCGCCTTGTTCAGCTACAGTAGGTATCTCTTGACTTGACAATGAGGTGAGGTGAGTTGGCACGGTGATGGGATCAGATCAAAGCTGAACAAGGCAGATGTCTCACAGTGTTGTTTTATTCATGCCTCTCTTAATTATTCAACTTAATGAAGACGGAATTGACCTAAATGCAGATGTTGACTACAGTGCGTTACACATTAAGGCCAATAATCAGTGTCGTCACCTGACCTTACAGATCGGCTCTGTCCCACATGGCACCCTATTCCCTACTTCAAAAGTAGTGGACAAACGTAGGAATTAGGGTGCCGTTTGGGCACAACAACAACTCGTATAGCTGCAGCTGGTCTCCCAGTGGGTGTACATCAAAGCCTTCAACATGGAAGCATACAAGAAGGGGGCAAGAGGAACAGTAGGGGGGTAGGTGGGCACACATCCAGGAGTGGACAGTGTCACTTCAGTGAAGAGAGTCTGTGCGCTAACCATCCCCACCACAGCGTGCCCTGGCATAGTAAGCAGAATCACTATGGCTGTGTGAAGCCACAGTTTGTTCCTTTGTTTATTTTGATCTCTTTTAGCCCACAATGGGGTCTTACTGTATCTTCCAAAATCCCATGAAAATTCAATACCATGACTGCATAACATACAGTAAGTGTATCTCTCTCTCTCTCTCTCTCTCTCTCTCATTATGCAAGATGGTTTGCACACGGCTGGGGGTGATTAATGAAAGGCTGATGAAAGCACAGCTCATCAAAACCTCAGCACATTCTGTTTTCCTCCCAAGACTCAGTGGAGGAATAGGAGTGGGATTATGTACTGGAGTAGGGGGAGATGGCTGTTAATTGGAGGCAAACAGAGGCTCTGGAGAAGAGAGTGGCTGCTAGTCGATCCCAGCTCTCTCTGTTGTGTAACCTGTTCATTCCCAGGGGTATTGGTGGGCCTACTCTCTCTGCCTCAGCCTCAATCACAACAACAAGGTTTCAGAAAGAAAGAAAGAAAGAAAGAAAGAAAGAAAGAAAGAAAGAAAGAAAGAAAGAAAAGTTGATGTGGTACTTATGTCAATTTATTTGACTCTTTTGTTTGGGAGCTTTCTGTTTTGTACCTACTGCCGCCTCTCTGCCTGCTTTTGGTTGTTTAGTTCCAGGCTGTCTGTCTGTCTGTCCGTCTCTCCACAGTAGACTATTAGTCCCTGACTCAAGTGGCTCCCCCACCGCCTCTCTTCTACCTCAAGTCTTTTAGGGTTTCTGTCTGCTTTGTCAGCTCCAACGCTCTTCCTCCCATCCTTAACGTCTACTTGACTGTTTCAGCTCTCTTTCCTCTGGACAGTACACAGCAGCTCACCTTTCCCCCTCTTTGTTTTTCAATAACACTACAGGTCTTTTAGTCCAGCCGCTCCCGGCCTGCACCCTTCTCTTCTCTTCACTTTTCTCCTTGGCTGTCCATTAGTGCAATTTGTGTTAATGTGATCTTTCTTTGTTGTGCTGTATGATTTTGTTTGTGTTGTTGTGCTCTGTGCTTGTTGTTGTTGTCGTTTTTGTGCCACCCCCTCCCCATCATGCCCCCCCCCACACACACTCTGACCCCCTCCCGACCTGTGCGGCGGCCACTGTGAAAGAGGGCCCTCCACAGTGATGTCACTTCCTGTCCATGGTGTCAGCCCTCTCACTCCCATTTCCTGTCTTCTGTCTGTATCTGTGTTTTGTCATGTGACCCCAGAAGACACGGACTCACCAGGTTGGACCAGCTCAGGTCTGTCCCTCCTTCTTCTGTATGCCTCCCCTTTTTACCTCCTTCTCATCTTCCTCATTCCTCCTCTTCTTCATCCCACCTACTCCTGCTTTCTCATGTCCATTCTTCCCTGCTGATTGAGCTTGTTGGAGATGTATTTTTGGGGGGGGAGGGGATGGATTTGACTCAGTTTGTGTGTGCTTGCTTACACGTAAGCATGCATGGTCATACATGTCAACTGTGTTCATTGTAACATGTCTGTTGTTCGGCTATATTCAACCCTGACGACATTTCATTGAGGCATGTTGTACAAATAGAACCTAGGAATCCTGATATGCCACCAAGATGGCAGAAGGGGCATCTCATTCTGTACCATTGTCTTTACAAGGCTTGTTGTTGCTGACGGACAGGACAGGAAATCATATTCACATGTTGCAGAAAAACTAACATGGAGGCTGTCCTTTCATTTCCCATCATTCCTGGAGGTCTTCATTTAGTCTCATCTATTATCTTTCTACATTCATTTGCTCTTTGTTTTCGTGTTTTCTTTCTCTCATGCGCCTGTGCTTCCTCTCCCCACCGGCATCATACAAATCTAAAGTAGAGAGAATGAAAGTGTGTCCAGAGAATGGTGATGCAGGTAAGATGACTAGAGTTACTGTATTCTGCCTGACATCACGAAGTGAGGTCGTCCCAAATGGCACCTAGCCCTTTCCCTAGTCTGTTGGACCGGAGCCACATAGGAACACTATTTAGGGAATAGGGTTCCTCCGATCTGAATACTCCCCACACTACATACTGACTGACCTGACTGACGGACCTAACAGACCTGACTGACTGACCTGACTGACTGACCTAACAGACCTGACTGACCTGACATGCCCACTGTGGCATGTGGACAGTCACGTTTTGCCCCCAAAGCCTCTGTGAGCTCTGGGAGGTTGGTGGCTGCTTAGAAGAAATATTATAAATAATTATTTCAGTAAAACTATGGCTAAGAGTTTGTATAGTAAAGTTAGGGCTCCAGACCCAAAAGAGCATGTCTGAGATTTTGACACGGAATAACTGACACCTTTCATTCAAACCCTTCACGTAAACTCCAAGTGAACCCCTTCATTATGAAATTGAATATCTCTTACAAGTTGTTGTTTGGGTTTTCCGACTGTTATGTGACATCATGGACTGACTGACTGTTGGTGTCTGGGTGAACTAACTCTGAATGCTGCATGCAACACTTTTATACAATAACATTGTCATGTGAAAATGATACCCGAATGAGTTCAGGGTTCCTTAATCAAAGTAGAAACCTTTTTTATGCCGATATCTTGAGGACTTGTTCAGTCAGTGCTTTATACCAGAGCCCCCAAAACATTTCAAAAGACTATTCCTGAGTAGCGTTGCAAAAATCAGTGAATTTCCCCCAAATTCCCAGGTTTTCCAGAAATCCTGGTTGGAGGATAACAGATGATTCCCTTGTGATTCTGGGAGTCTTCCAACCAGGATTTCCCTATTCCTGAGTATGACCTCCACTGACCACTCTGCTCCCTAGGTGCTATGGATGTGGAGGAGAGGACCAGACAGATGAAGCTGAAGGTGAACAAGTTCAAGCAGGGGGCCGGGTGCGACTCCAGACTGGAACAGGACTACAACAAGGCAAGACACAGTGACACAGCCGTCCTTTCCTTTTCATAAGTAGAACATTGTTAGCATCACACTTTTTCTACCAACAAACTGACATGGAGTTACTTTAACACATCCATGTTCAGTACACGTGAAGCAGGACTATCACTCTTAAGGCAAGACCAATATCAGCCCTTCCTTCCCATTCTATTCATAACATGGACATTAAGTAGACACTTTGTATACAAACTGACTTACGGCTAACACAGTAAAATGTTCAGTAAATGTGTCCCGTGCAGCAATCAAATCAAAGCCGAGCAGGATGTTAACCGCATCATACATACAGGATGTTAACCGCATCATACATAGAGGATGTTAACCGCATCATACATGCAGGATGTTAACCGCATCATACATAGAGGATGTTAACCGCATCATACATAGAGGATGTTAACCGCATCATACATACAGGATGTTAACCGCATCATACATACAGGATGTTAACGGCATCATACATACAGGATGTTAACCGCATCATACATACAGGATGTTAACCGCATCATACATGCAGGATGTTAACCGCATCATACATACAGGATGTTAACCGCATCATACAAACAGGATGTTAACCGCATCATACACATAGGATGTTAACCGCATCATACATAGAGGATGTTAACCGCATCATACATACAGGATGTTAACCGCATCATACATACAGGATGTTAACCGCATCATACATACAGGATGTTAACGGCATCATACATACAGGATGTTAACCGCATCATACATAGAGGATGTTAACCGCATCATACATACAGGATGTTAACCGCATCATACAAACAGGATGTTAACCGCATCATACACACAGGATGTTAACCGCATCATACATACAGGATGTTAACCGCATCATACATACAGGATGTTAACCGCATCATACAAACAGGATGTTAACCGCATCATACACACAGGATGTTAACCGCATCATACATACAGGATGTTAACCGCATCATACATACAGGATGTTAACCGCATCATACAAACAGGATGTTAACCGCATCATACATACAGGATGTTAACCGCATCATACATACAGGATGTTAACCGCATCATACAAACAGGATGTTAACCGCATCATACATACAGGATGTTAACCGCATCATACATAGAGGATGTTAACCGCATCATACATACAGGATGTTAACCGCATCATACATACAGGATGTTAACCGCATCATACATACAGGATGTTAACCGCATCATACAAACAGGATGTTAACCGCATCATACATACAGGATGTTAACTGCATCATACATACAGGATGTTAACCGCATCATACATACAGGATGTTAACGGCATCATACATACAGGATGTTAACCGCATCATACATACAGGATGTTAACCGCATCATACATACAGGATGTTAACCGCATCATACAAACAGGATGTTAACCGCATCATACATGCAGGATGTTAACCGCATCATACATACAATTTGGCAAGCTTCATGAACAAGTATACGTACTTACATGAGGTATTATATCAACCCTGTGAATCCATGGTATGTAGCGGTGACTGTGTCCTGAGTCACACAGACAGTAGTCAAGTGAAGTGTGTTTATAAAGAGACCCGAGCCAAGCCTTATAAGAGAAAGAATGTCCATCCTGTCCTGTCTTCCTTTTAAGTGTGTGGAATGATAACTACTGCCCTGGAATACACTAAGCATGCATTACACTTATAGTTCTATGAAAAGCAGGTGGAACATGAAACATTTGTCAACTCTGTTAGTTGTGAGGAGTGCCACAAACTATAACCGTATGTTTACAAACTGTAATGCTCCTCTGGACACAGATAAGCTTTTAATATACCATTTCTTTCTTTGCAGATGATTTTAATATGTTTTAACATCAAGTCTTGGTTCACCAACTTGCTCTAAAAAAAAATTACTAAGATGTCCTTTTCCCATTTCTTGTTTATGCCAAATTATTTTTATTAGCTTACATTTAGGCTTTATAGACCCGAACTAATGGGTTAACAGTATGTTCTATACTGGGAGAAAACTTTACTATCGCTCAATATAATTTGGTTATATAACACAGTATTTCTCTGTGTCCTCCTCCTAGAACATTGGCCATAAGGAATGTGAATGAGTTGCTCTTTGACCAGCAATTGTTTTTGGACGAACGGATCTCCTTAGAAAGCCAACAAATCACTGAAAGCAGAGATTTTGGCCACATGGAAGTTTGTTCTATTGTCCTTTATCTTATAATTTTCTAAGTAATACTTTGATAAATTCCTTCCCCACAAGACTATAACTCTTGCAATAGGCAAATAGTTTATTATCTACATCACATACACTGAGTGTTCTAAACGTTATGACCACCATGACATAGCCTGATCAGGTAAATCCAGGTGAAATCTATGAGGCGGCAGGTACCCTAGCGGTTCAGGTAGCTAAGAGGTTGGGCAAGAAAGGTTGCTGGTTGAAATCCCCAAGTTGACAAGGTGATAAATATGTCGATGTTCTCTTGAGCAAGGCACTTAACCCTAACTGCTCCTGATAGTGGCTCTGGATAAGAGCGTTTGCTAAATGGAAAAATGTCACTTGTCAAATCCACTTTCATCAGTGTAGGTGAAGGGGAGGAGACAGGTTAAAGAAGGACTTTAAAGCCTTGAGATAATTGAGACATGGATTGTGTATGTGTGCCATTCCGAGGGTGAATGGGTAAAAAAAACGTTTGAAGTGCCGGAGGTTGGTGCCACCTCAATTAGGGAGGACGAGCCGTGGTAATGACTGGAGTGGAATCCGTGGACTGGTGTCAAATGCATCAAACACATGGTTTCCATGGATTCCAGGTTTTTAGATGCCATTCCATTTGCTCTGTTCCAGCCATTATTATGAGCCGTTATCTCCTCAGTAGCCTCCACAGGGGGTTTTCCACTTTCAATCGTTTCCTGTGTGTATCAAGAATGGTCCACCACCCAAAGGAGAAGCATTGGTGTCAACATGAGCCAGCATAAAGAGCTTTTTGTTGTTGTTGTCAGCGTTGTATTTTGAGTTAGGCTTGAATAAGCTAAGAAGGCAGAGGGTAGCATCATTTGTCTGATTCTCTGTAGTAATGGTATGAGAATAATAATGTTTTATTTTGCAAAGTGGTTTCTTGCATCAAACAACCCAACAACATTTTCAGTCACCTCCTTGTCTGAGTGGATAAAAGTTATTGTCAATCCCTGCATGTTTTTTTTTTTCTTCAAAAATCTCATGGAATGTAGACCTACATTGAACACCACACATTGGCTGCTACTGTAGGCTGAACAATAGAACAGCTCTTTCCATGTTAAAATGTTATGGGATGCATTTTCTCTTTTTTTTATTTTTATGGCAGGTCACTCTGGTAGGCCTACATTATGATCAAATAGCCATAGTAGCCTACTTGATCACTGTCAAATCTAACTTAAAGCGGGTACAGCCTCAGTGTTCACAGTAATCGCGCGCTTGAAGTTGCACAGAATTTTCACAACATTCAAGTGTGCGCTCAGCAGACCTGAAATTTGCTCAGGTTGTTCTGAGGGTTAAAGGGCAGGTGCAACTCAATAATTAGGAAGGTGTCCTTAACAATTAGCGCATATAGGGGGAAAACTCATCAAGGGACAAAATAATTACCACAAAGTCGCATTTTCAAGTCTATTTTTAGTTGTGTGCTGAGTGGTTTGTGTTTCTCCTTTACAGAAGAGGGATGGTCAGCGGGGTTCAGACAACATGTCAGCCAAGTCTTCGGACAGTGATGTAAGCGACGTGTCCGCTGTGTCGAGAACCAGTAGTGCCTCTCGGTTCAGCAGCACGAGCTACATGTCTGTCCAGTCAGAACGGCCGCGAGGAAAGCAGAAGATCAGGTAGGATGCAGCAACACACTAAGGGGAGACAGAAGCCCTAGATGTAATACCTGTGGCCTGCCAGGGATGGGCAAACCCCAAAGGCCATGAAGCTTTCTTCCAACTAAAGTTGCCAAGTACAGACATTTTCCACAATGAAAAGAGTTTTCACTTGGTTTCTTAACTTTAGGGGAAAATCCACAGCTAGCATTGTGCTATTTCCCACTGTCCAGTGAGTTCAGGTTTGGCTCTGCCTAGGTGAAAATAGAGCTAAATGTTTGAACTCTACTGCTTCAGGTTGGGGTTTGCCCGTAACTGGTAACTCATACTGGTGTGAAACCATGTAGTATGCTGTATGGGTTGTCTCGTGTTGAAACATAACTGAAACAGATCTGCATGTCTAGGTTTTTTGCTTTTAGTTTGTTTAGTTTAGCTGTTTTATGTATGTTCCATTTTGTCTCATTGTTGACCTTATTTCTGCAGTTTGGTTTCACATACCTTTCTTTAATTTCCTTTCTGCTTTGCATGTGCCACGTTCGCGCTTCTGTCATGTCCTCATCTATTCCGAATCAAGGAACCAATCACGGGAAGGGGATGAACATTTGGGGGAGGTGCTGGAGGAAGAGGAAGCTGGGCGAGAGGTGGGGGGGGAAGAGGGGGGTACACATAGAGGGCAGGGTAAACAGAGGGAAGGGGAGGAGGAGGCTAAAGAGAAAGGAGGTCAGAGGAGGACCACTGTAGTCACACAGAAGTCACAGGAGGAGATGGATGAAGAGGAAATGCTGCGGAGGAGGTTCTCAGAGACTGACCTCAGGTAACTAGTTAACTAGTTCACCAGTCTGACCTCAATCTAACCTCAATCCAACCTCCGGTCAAACCTAACCTGACCTCAATCTAACCTCAATCCAACCTCAGGTCAAACCTAACCTGACCTCAATCTAGCCTCAATCCAACCTCAGGTCAAACCTAACCTGACCTCAATCTAACCTCAATCCAACCTCAGGTCAAACCTAACCTGTCCTCAATCTAACCTCAATCCAACCTCTGGTCAAACCTAACCTGACCTCAATCTAACCTCAATCCAACCTCAGGTCAAACCTAACCTGACCTCAATCCAACCTCAGGTCAAACCTAACCTGACCTCAATCTAACCTCAATCCAACCTCCAGTCAAACCTAACCTGACCTCAATCTAGCCTCAATCCAACCTCAGGTCAAACCTAACCTGACCTCAATCTAACCTCAATCCAACCTCAGGTCAAACCTAACCTGACCTCAATCTAACCTCAATCCAACCTCAGGTCAAACCTAACCTGACCTCAATCTAATCTCAATCCAACCTCAGGTCAAACCTAACCTGACCTCAATCTAACCTCAATCCAACCTCAGTCTGGTCAAACTTTACCAGTCTACCCTCAATCTAACATGAATCTAACATCAATCCATTATTATGTGGAATGGCCGTTATCATGTTCCCATAATGTTTTACATGATACTTTTATATTACTGACATGACAGCTGTTTCGTTTCAACAGGGAGGATAGTCATCATAAGAGGCTGTAAAAGTATGTCAAGATTAAAACAAATTGATTTGGAACCCCGCGAGTTCTTCTCAGCAGCAGGCTAACAGATTAGTTTAGCTGTCTAATAAGATGTAATCAGTGTTACATTGCATTCACAGTGGGAACTAAGAGCTTCTTACAAACAGACTATTTTTAGTCTGGTTTTGAAAAACCACATCAAGCTAAATGCTCAGATCTTATTCTCTTGGAACCACACATCCCGGATCCGGGATAATTGTCATCAACTACGCTAAATAGCATAGCGCAACGGTCAAATAATCTTACTAGAAAATATTCATATTCATGAAATCACAAGTGAAATATAGTGAAACACAGCTTAGCCTTTTGTTAATCACCCTGTCATCTCAGATTTTGAAATGATGCTTTACAGCCAAAGCAAGACAAACATTTGTGTAAGTTTATTGATATACCAGAAAAACATTATGTACACCTAGCGGCAGGTAACTTGGTCATGAAAATCAAAAAAGCAATCAAATGAATCGTTTACCTTTGATGAGCTTCGGATGTTTTCACTCACGAGACTCCCAGTTAGACAGCATATGTTCCTTTTGTTCAATAAAGATATTTTTTATATCCAAATACCTCCGTTAGTTTGATGCGTTATGCCTAGGAATCCACCGGAAATAGCGGCCACGACAACGCAGACAAAAATTCCAAATTAAATCCATAATATCGACAGAAACATGATAAACGTTTTTTATAATCAATCCTCAAGGTGTTTTTCAAATATCTATTCGATAATATATCAACCGGGACAGTTGGCTTTTCACTAGGACTGGGAGGAAAAATGGCTACCTCTCTGTTTTGCGCAAAAATCACACTGAGAGCCAACAACAGACCACATACGCAATGTGGACGTTTACGCTCATTCTTCAAAATAAAGGCCTGAAACTACGTCTAAAGGCTGTAGACACCTTATGGAAGCCACAGAAAAAGGAATCTGGTTGATATCCCTTTCAATGGGCAATAGGGATGCATAGAAAGACAGGGGTTTCAAAATAAGAGTCACTTCCTGATTGGATTTTTCTCAGGATTTCGCCTGCAATATCAGTTATACTGTTATACTCATAGACAATATTTTTTACAGTTTTGGAAACTTTAGAGTGTTTTCTATCCTAAGCTGTCAATTATATGCATATTCTAGCATCTGGTCCTGAGAAATAGGCAGTTTACTTTGGGGATGTTATTTTTCCAAAAATAAAAATAGTGCCCCCTAGCTTCAAGAAGTTATTAAGTAAAGTTTTACCGATGTGGACAGACAAACAGGCCACTCAAAGTTATGGTACACTAGGCTGTAGTCAGTCAGTTTCTAAATCACTTGTTGTCTGTCTCTACCTCTGTGTTGGGTCAGTATGATGTCCTTTTCCTTGCCTGCGCCTGGCTCTATGTGTTTATAAACTCAGCTGATCCTGACTCTGAACCCCTGACCCCATAACCCAGTCCACAACTACCTCAACTCTCTTCAACCCTGACCCCCTGACCCCATTCCCAGTCCACAACTACCTCAACTCTCTTCAACCCTGGCTGTTAATGCTTTCAGCTGCTCTCTTTGTAATCACTTTGAATGTCTGTACAGTACCTCGTATTATCACTGAAAACCTGTGAGGTTGATGGTAATAGTAATGTTCTGGGTAGAGGTACAGTACAAGCCTGTGTTGACCCTTCAAACTAGTACTCCAGTGACACAGCATCAGAGAGTATGGACTGGATAATGAATATTTTTGTAAATGAAAAGACAGAGAGCATGGACTGGATAATGAGTCTCTTTGTAAATAAAAAGACAGAGAGCATGGACTGGATAATGAGTCTCCTTGTGAATGAAAAGCAGATGGATGGAGAGCTGGAGAGCACAGTGTTCTGATGAAGTGTTTTTCCTCATGCTGCTGTGTACCTTTCATTTACTCCGTTATTGTGTGCTCCAAGGTAATGCTTTCAACCAGCCTTATTATGGAGATCTTAACAGGGACGCTGAAGCAGAACAGTTCTGTCACACAATACAGGAGAGGTTCCCAGACAGACAGAGAGACAGAGAGGAGCACAGACAGACAGACAGACAGACAGACAGACAGACAGACAGACAGACAGACAGACAGACAGACAGACAGACAGACAGACAGACAGACAGAGACAGACAGACAGACAGACAGACAGACAGAGAGAGAGAGAGAGAGACAGAGAGGAGCACAGACAGACAGACAAGACAGACAGACAGACAGACAGACAGACAGACAGACAGACAGACAGACAGACAGAGAGGAGCACAGACAGACAGACAAGACAGACAGAGAGACAGATAGAGAGGTTCACTATTTGAGTGGCTTTTCCGCTCGATTGGCTTAACAATTTGACATATAAGAGGTGAGATGAACAAGGCTAACTAGAGAACTACATGGACAGTTTTCGAATAGAACGAATGAACATTTGGCAATACAAGGGCATTGTATAGAAACCCAAACCTCTTCAATAACTCAATAAGCATAGTGAATAGCTACAGTGGCCGTAGATTGCTCAGGGACAGACATGACAGACATTATTGTCAGTTTTCCCTTTGAGGGTTTTGTGCTGGGAAACGGTTATTACGTTCATAGTCTTCACAATCCAATCTCAAGATAAGTGTTACACGTCTCCTCTCAGTTCAGTTGATGTGTTGATGATTTACAGCAAGGAGATAAAGATAACCTTTTTACCACATGCATGTAATCACATGACAATAGGGATAAATCAATGGACATGTTTATTTCATGTAAAGTGTATAATACAACACAAGCTCTTTTGTTATGCGCTTTTCATCAATGTACACACACACACACACACAAACACACACACACACCGGAACTACGCTAAGAGGAGTGGATGGTCGCCAGTGGTGTCCAGGTAGTTAGTTTCCATTAGTACATTTAAATACACACACACACACACACACACATTCATACACTTCCCACACACACCTCGTTCTTCTCCATTTAATCCATTATTGTTACCTGGGTAACTGCTAAGTTTTGTGAGTTTAAGTAAAGACTAATACATTGAAGGACAAATCTGTCTTTAATAATAAGGTAGTTTCACCCCCTCAAAGACGAGTAAAAAACTCTACACTTAAACTCAAGGGAAGCTGTACAGAGAAATGATGAAACAAGGCATATCTCAGTATATCCTGTTCTTATTCCCCACTCACTCAACGTTGAGACTCAGCCGTCTATCTGTGTTTCTGTGGCTCATGTAGATAGGAGGAGAGGAGGACGCACGCAAACTCTCTGACCGGGAGCACGGTTTCCATAGAAACCAATTATTTCTGCATCACCTCAGTTTTAGCGCCGCTCTTTCTGCAAGATTATCTAGATCCCACAGTAGAGGCTGCTGAGGAGGGGAGAGGGGAGAAAGACAAGGTTTGTCTTTCCTGAGATGACCATATCTGACATTCATCATTCATCAACCGGTTGTCAAGGTGCCTGTCAGTCACTGTCAGTTCAGTGACTGAAGTTATTTACAGTTAGCTTGAATTAGTATTAATCATTTGAAAAGCTGTTTTGAGAAAAAAAAAATGATCCTTTCAATCATATTTTTCAACTTCAGTTCAAGCATTTTCATTCTTTTGTTGAAGTATTTTATTCTAAATCAAAAATGTGCAGAGGCTGTGCTATTTTTACCTAAGAACAAACCTACATTGAACATGCATTAAAATGCTACTCAGCTCCTCGGATAGGAGCCAACCAGACTAAATCCTGTTGGCCCGTGAACACACAGAAATACTTGTGCAGGTCTTGTTTTAGCTGAGGGAACATCTTGGCCTAGATGAAAATGAAACACACAGCAACAATCTGCATGACAAGGAAGGAACACAGTGTTGGTTTGTTCAGTTAGCTGGGGTTGAAACCAGTCCCTCCAGTCTCTGGAGAGGCTCAGTGTTCCAAGCACCTGGCACAGGCCCTGACACAAGAGTCAGCCATGAGCTAAGGAGGAGGAGGGGGTGGAGGAGGAGGGGGAGGAGGAGTGGTGGAAGGCCATCCGTAACATTAGATGGGAGATTTTGGTATATTCTTGAGGCAAGCTATAGCTCTCATAGACCATCCCCTGAACTGAGGACTCAGATAAACTGCAGCTATGTATAGCCTTGTTGAAGGTCTGTCTGTCTGTCTGGGATGTAGGATGAAGCCAGGCAATAGAAATGCTGCTTACATATTGATGGGATCAATAAAGGAATCATATTGATCATATTGATCTCAAATTAATATTTGACTATGTATAAGAGCAGCCCACAACTTCACTGTTGTCATTTTGTGTCAGTAGATTAAACAACACCACCACAGTGGAGATAAAAAGCATATATTGAAGTCACTTCTTCATCAAAGGTTCCGATGTGCTTTATTGGAGACTAATACATAACCCTCTATGTAATCCACGACAGAGCAGCTCTCACTGACACTACTTACTATCATAAACAATGGGCTTTATGAGGTGTGCTTGTAATTTACATCTCCGCTGTTTAACAACCCTTACCCTCCTCTAGTGAGACTGTAGGCAGTGCCAACCATGACCATGCAAAACAACACAGGTTGGCAAAGTTAAAGAAGGCTGGATTCCAGTAGAACATTCCAGATTTTAAATTTGTAGAGAAAATGTTCCTCTGATATAGTTTTAGCTAGTTACAACAAGTCTTCTATTGCATCAGGAAACTCCTAAATTCACCTGATGGTAAACTAATGAATAATACAAATTCAGAGAGGAGCTGACAGCCTAGGAAGCGTGGATAAATGCTCAGTCACCTCTGCTGAGTTCAGGGGAGAAGTAGAGAGAGAATATTGTAGGCTAGATTTCATTCACCTCCATCTCTGACTGGCGATTGAGCTCAATAGAAGCGTTTTGCTGGCACCGTACTGCATTCAGACTGAGATGAATGGGGTTAGGCCAGGGAACTTTCCAGAAGTAGTATCATGGTGTACTTTGTCAGTATCATAACAGCAGTTATATTGCGAAATGCTCTCTCTCCTTACTCTCTCTCTCTCTTTCTCTGTTCTCTCTCATTCTCTCTCTCTCTCTGTCTCTCTCTCAATTCAATTTCAATATAAGGGGCTTTATTGGCATGGGAAACACATATTTACATTGCCAAAGCAAATTCAATAGATAATAAACAAAAGTGAAATAAACAATACAACATTTACAGTAAAGATAACACTTACAAAAGTTCCAAAAGACATTTCAAATGTCTTCATTATGTCTATATGCAGTGTGGTAATGATGTGCAAATAGTTCAACCCATCTCGCTCTCGCTCTCTCATGTGTAGCGACAGTGATCGCTTACTTCTCACTTGCTTACCCCTCTCTCCCTCAGAACACTGAGCTAGTACAGTGAGCTTATGGGCTGATTGATTTCTGAGGAGCGTTACGTCTTACATGTGTAGTGCTGGTGGATAGAAACTCATAGTTAAACAGAGTAATCCATAGTTAGTTAATTGTAGCATGTATTATTGATTATTTTTTAAATAACTAAGTAATGTAGGCTAAATGATAGGAGGATAAAATAGTCATTTAGATGTACAGTATTCACTGTGCCTCTTTCAGTTCAGTATCTACAGGCGATTAGGACGAACCCAGTGGACGTGTTCAGTCAGTATCTACAGGCGATTAGGACGAACCCAGTGGACGTGTTCAGTTCAGTATCTACAGGCGATTAGGACGAACCCAGTGGACGTGTTCAGTTCAGTATCTACAGGCGATTAGGACGAACCCAGTGGACGTGTTCAGTTCAGTATCTACAGGCGATTAGGACGAACCCAGTGGACGTGTTCAGTTCAGTATCTACAGGCGATTAGGACGAACCCAGTGGACGTGTTCAGTTCAGTATCTACAGGCGATTAGGACGAACCCAGTGGGCGTGCTCAGTTCAGTATCTACAGGCGATTAGGACGAACCCAGTGGACGTGTTCAGTTCAGTATCTACAGGCGATTAGGACGAACCCAGTGGACGTGTTCAGTTCAGTATCTACAGGCGATTAGGACGAACCCAGTGGACGTGTTCAGTTCAGTATCTACAGGCGATTAGGACAAACCCAGTGGACGTGTTCAGTTCAGTATCTACAGGCGATTAGGACGAACCCAGTGGACGTGTTCAGTTCAGTATCTACAGGCGATTAGGACGAACCCAGTGGACGTGTTCAGTTCAGTATCTACAGGCGATTAGGACGAACCCAGTGGACGTGTTCAGTTCATACAAAAGCAGAAACATCCCTTCACTGAGTGAGGATACACGAGCCCTATATAATCACCTTCAGAGCAAGTATGGGAAGTAGCCTATGGAACAGCTTCCTACTGAATAGAGAACTAAACGCCACAGACGTGAATGGTAGAGACGGGAGAGGAGGCGAGGAGGAGAGGAGCCTAATTTAAATAATTGAAGAAGTAATTGTTAAAGGGCATTGATTTTTCTTAAGTTTGACTCTACTGACTCTTCTTATAATCGTCTGGATGAGACAATTGCGTGTTATAGGTCAGCCGCAGTCTTAGACGACTCCTGTCCCCGGGCGGCTCTTTACCACGTATTTATACTCCTTTATACTCATTAGGACTTGAAACCCATGGTACAGGATATCATTCGTCTCTCAAACTTGAAATCTAGCACTGTGAGCCAAAATGAGACCTTCATTTCGACACCTATTTCCTTTCAAGCAGAATATATATATTTGTTGGGGTGAATAATTTCTCAGCAGCATTGAAATGAAGTCTTCCACGAATTGTAAGCGTGCTCATGAATCAGGGTAAAACTTCACATCTTCTCCGTGATCACTTGAATCCTGAGGAGAATAAATAAGAACAGATTGCCAATCAGAATGAATAGCTCATCTGAAGCCGGGGATAAAAAGTAGAAAGACTATAATTTAGAACTTTAGAATTAAGATGTCTTATTTCTTAAAAAGGTGAAGGATATTTTGTTGTTCAAACAATATGACTGTTTCATTTTAGATGGTTGAAGGAGGAACAAGGTGTCACAGGCTTTTACTGTACCTCTCTGCATGTTAGTTGAATTCACTTTTCATTTTTGACTGTTTTGTATATGTACTCATTTTACAATGATCACAAAAGCAGTAAAACAGCCATATTAATGTATCAATCAACCAGCTTACCATCCAGTGCATGACACATCTGTGGGAAGTTCAGGCCAGAGGACCTTGAGCCCTGTCCCTAAACCTATTCCCTAAGTCCTAGACTACTGTAGCTGAGCCCTGTCCCTAAACCTATTCCCTAAGTCCTAGACTACTGTAGCTGAGCTCTGTCCCTAAACCTATTCCCTAAGTCCTAGACTACTGTAGCTGAGCCCTGTCCCTAAACCTATTCCCTAAATCCTAGACTACTGTAGCTGAGCCCTGTCCCTAAACCTATTCCCTAAGTCCTAGACTACTGTAGCTGAGCCCTGTCCCTAAACCTATTCCCTAAGTCCTAGACTACTGTAGCTGAGCCCTGTCCCTAAACCTATTCCCTAAGTCCTAGACTACTGTAGCTGAGCCCTGTCCCTAAACCTATTCCCTAAGTCCTAGACTACTGTAGCTGAGCCCTGTCCCTAAACCTATTCCCTAAGTCCTAGACTACTGTAGCTGAGCTCTGTCCCTAAACCTATTCCCTAAGTCCTAGACTACTGTAGCTGAGCCCTGTCCCTAAACCTATTCCCTAAGTCCTAGACTACTGTAGCTGAGCCCTGTCCCTAAACCTATTCCCTAAGTCCTAGACTACTGTAGCTGAGCCCTGTCCCTAAACCTATTCCCTAAGTCCTAGACTACTGTAGCTGAGCCCTGTCCCTAAACCTATTCCCTAAGTCCTAGACTACTGTAGCTGAGCCCTGTCCCTAAACCTATTCCCTAAGTCCTAGACTACTGTAGCTGAGCCCTGTCCCTAAACCTATTCCCTAAGTCCTAGACTACTGTAGCTGAGCCCTGTTCCTAAACCTATTCCCTAAGTCCTAGACTACTGTAGCTGAGCCCTGTCCCTAAACCTATTCCCTAAGTCCTAGACTACTGTAGCTGAGCCCTGTCCCTAAACCTATTCCCTAAGTCCTAGACTACTGTAGCTGAGCCCTGTCCCTAAACCTATTCCCTAAGTCCTAGACTACTGTAGCTGAGCCCTGTCCCTAAACTTATTCCCTAAGTCCTAGACTACTGTAGCTGGCTGTCCTTGTCTCCTCCCCGGTCTCATTTTCTCGTCTCCCCTGTCTCCTCTTCTCTCCTCCTCTGTCTCCACCCCTGTCTCCTCTCCCTCTTCTCTTCCTCTCGTACCTCCTCTCTTCTACCTCCTCTTCCTCTCCCTATCCTACTCCTCTATCCTGTCTGTCCTGGCCTGCCCCTGTAATGGTGGTGTGTGGCTGACAGTGACTTTACGTCCAAAATGAAAAACAGGCAGTTGGGCACGTCGTCAGGGAGTATGAACATGACCAAGAGCACAAGCATCGGTGGAGACATGTGCAACCTGGAGAAGACGGACGGCAGCCAATCGGACACGGGCGTGGGCATGGTAGGCGGGGACGAGGATAAGAAGAGGCGCTCCAGTATTGGTGCCAAAATGGCGGCAGTGGTTGGCCTCTCGCGGAAAAGCAGGAGTACCTCTCAGCTCAGCCAAACAGGTAGGCGTGCCTGAGCCACTTGGGATATATACCCCTCTGTCCTTCCCTCTGTTCTCTGATGTACTGTACTATGACACTGTCTGTGTATCATGTCTTTCTGCCCCTCTCTCTTTCAATGAATGTCATGTGATACCTCAGTTCTTTCCTTTTCCTCCAGTTTGCATATCTTTCTGTCTGCAGGAGTTCTGGATCCAGAGCTAGAAGGATGTCTAGGATGGCATGAATGTGTTTTATCCTCATCACTTCTCTCTTCCTCCTAGACAATGACAATCCTACTATAGAGACATTTTCCTTCCTGTCTTGAAACCCTTTGTTATGATTATTTTTCTTTGCAGGAACAGAATTGTACAAGAAAACACCATGCAGACCATTGCAATGGATTGTTAATGATGTGTACGTGATGTTCACTAATGGTTCCTCTTCTTGTTTTTCGATACTGTAGTTTTGCAGTTACATGTATGTTTAACATGGCAGAGAGGTGGCTTCAGTTACATATGTTATTTTGCTGTTCTCGGTCATGTTTTCAAAATGCTATACTCTTAAGGGCCTCCGTATCATGTAGCACTCTGGGTCTATTCATAGACTGACTGGTGGAGATGCAGCCGGTGGGAGAGAAACATTTTACATTTGATTTAATTTGAGTCACAATGTTTGTCATGAATACTCAAAGGAGTACATCTTCTCATAGGTGTATCAGAACAGTATGAACTGCTTATCATTGGATCGAGAGCGAGCAAGAGAAAGCAATAGAGAGCAAGAGAGAAAACGAGAGCGAGGGAGAGAGCGAGATAATGATGAAAACAGTCGAACCACCTAGCAAAGTGAGACTAGAGGGTAACACATTGTCGTAGCCTCTCAATTAAAAAACTAGGCCAATTGAATGTACTCTTTCTGAAGGAAAGGACTGGTAAAGGCCATTATTGCAGTGATTTACACCAATAGATGACCTGGTTATTCTCAGTTAATATCACACAAAGCAAAGCCCACCAACATAATGTTGCTTATTTTTACATGGACTTCTGTTATTTTGAGAGAGTGGAACTTGAATGTGACAATAAAAAGTGCTGCAGGCAGGTGGCCGGCTGGGTGGGTTGTCTTGGTTACGGGTTGTCCCTGATTGAGGTCTGGTCCATCTGTTGGAAGGTCAGCTTCAATCATACCCAAGGTCCTGAGAGGTGACGCTCTGCTGTCTCAAGGAGTGTTCACACCTCAAATTGCGCCCTGTTCACTATATGCTGGTCAAAAGTAGTGCACGATGGAGGGAGTAGGGTGCCATTTGGGACGCAGCCAAGGTCTGGGTTGATTATGGTCAATGATCACTCCTCCCTTCTTCATCAATCGTGTCCACTGAGGGTTGATCGTAAAGGGAGGCAGGGAATGATGTGTGTATGTGTGCGTTACTCACGTGGCGCTGCCTTACCCCTCCAACCCATGATTTGACAGGCACATGACATGACAGTCTTATCTCTTTGTAGTTTTAGTCATTCCTACTGATTTCACCACAGCACATCATTCTGTCATGGTTGCACCACAGCACATCATTCTGTCATGGTTGCACCACAGCGCATCATTCTGTCATGGTTGCACCACAGTACATCATTCTGTCATGGTTGCACCACAGCACATCATTCTGTCATGGTTGCACCACAGCACATCATTCTGTCATGGTTGCACCACAGCGCATCATTCTGTCATGGTTGCACCACAGCGCATCATTCTGTCATGGTTGCACCACAGTACATCATTCTGTCATGGTTGCACCACAACACATCATTCTGTCATGGTTGCATCATAGCACATCATTCTGTCATGGTTGCACCACAGCGCATCATTCTGTCAAGGTTGCACCACAGCGCATCATTCTGTCATGGTTGCACCACAGTACATCATTCTGTCATGGTTGCACCACAACACATCATTCTGTCATGGTTGCATCATAGCACATCATTCTGTCATGGTTGCACCACAGCGCATCATTCTGTCATGGTTGCACCATAGCACATCATTCTGTCATGGTTGCACCACAGCGCATCATTCTGTCATGGTTGCACCACAGCACATCATTCTGTCATGGTTGCACCACAGCACATCATTCTGTCATGGTTGCACCACAGCCCATCATTCTGTCATGGTTGCACCACAGCACATCATTCTGTCATGGTTGCACCACAGCGCATCATTCTGTCATGGTTGCACCACAGCGCATCATTCTGTCATGGTTGCACCACAGCCCATCATTCTGTCATGGTTGCACCACAGCCCATCATTCTGTCATGGTTGCACCACAGCACATCATTCTGTTATGGTTGCACCACAGCCCTGTCAGTAAAGCCTTTCTCCTCCTTCGCCCCTTTTTGACTCGTGACTAAAGTGAGCTTCTGAAGTTCTTTGAGTGACTGATTTTGTCAAGATATGGACAATATCCCTGATAGGGTCTCTAGATAGCACATCGTCATGTCTTTATCTGTACACACTTGTCTCTTCTCATTTCTAACCCCATCCATGATGTGGTTGTATAATAAATGAGTTGGCTATAGTGTCTCAATGGTTATTTCACAAAAGGAAAGTGCACAACTTCTCTGAAAATTAATGAGCACCTGCAAAAGTTATATTTGTATTTCTATCAAAAATAATATTATGTAAAAACATAAAAGCAACATGCAACAATTTCAATGATTTTACTGAGTTACAGTTCATATAAGGAAATCAGTCAATTGAAATCAATTCATTAGACCATAATCTATGGATTCAATATGACTGGGCAGGGGCACAGTCATGGGTGGGCCTGGGAGGGCATAGTACCACCCATTTGGGAGCCAGGCCCACCTACTGGGGAGCCAGGCCCAGCTATTCAGAATTAGTTCCATACAAAATAACTTTATTACAGTCAGAAATACTCCTCAGTTTCATCAGCTGTCCGGGTCGCTGGTCTCAGACAATCCCGTAGGTGAAAAAGCCAGATGTGGAGGTACTTGGTAGGCGTGGTTACACGTGGTCTACGGTTGTGAGGCCAGGTGGACGTACTGCCAAATTCTCTAAAACAACGTTGTAGGCGGCTTATGGTAGAGCAATTAACATTACATTCTCTGGCAACAGCTCTGGTGGACATTCCTGCAGTCAGCATTGACAATTGCACGCTCCTGCAAAACTTGAGACATCTGTGGCATTGTGTTGTGTGACAAAACTGTACATTTTAGAGTGCCCAGCAAAAGGTGCACCTGTGTAATGATCATGCTGTTTAATCAGATTCTTGATATGCCACACCTGTTAGGTGGATGGATTATCTTGGCAAAGGAGAAATGCTCACTAACAGGGATGGAAACAAATTTGTGCACAAAATTGGAGAGAAATAAGCTTTTACTATTTTTTATTTCAGCTCACTTTACATGTTGCATTTATGTTTTTGTTCAGTGTATATATATATATATATATGCAGTTGAAGTCTGAAGTTAGGGTTAGGGTTAGTTTTTCACAATCCCTGACATTTAATTATTGTGAAAATCCCCTGTCTTAGGTAGGGTAGGATCACCATTTTATTTTAAGAATGTGAAATGTCAGAATAATAGTAGAGGGAATTATTTATTTCAGCTTTAATTTCTTTCATCACATTCCCAGTGGGTCAGAAGTTTACATACACTTAATTAGTATTTGGCAGCATTGCCTTTATATTGTTTAACTTGGGTCAAATGCTTCAGGTAGCCTTCCACAAGCTTCCCACAATAAATAATTTGGTGAATTTTGGCCCATTCCTCCTGACAGAGTTGGTGTAACTGAGTCAGGTTTGTAGGCCTTCTTGCTCACACATGCTTTTTCAGTTCTGCCCACAGATTTTCCATGGGATTGAGGTCAGGGCTTTGTGATGGCCACTCCAATGCCTTGACTTTTTTGTCCTTAAGTCATTTTGCCACAACTTTTGAAGTATGTTTGGGGTCATTTGTCAAGCCCTGACCTTAAAGGTTTTTATGTCTCTATTTTGGTTTGGTCAGGGTGTGATTTGGGTGGGCATTCTATGTTATTTTTTATATGTTTTTGTATTTCTTTGTTTTGGCCGGGTATGGTTCTCAATCAGGGACAGCTGTCTATTGTTGTCTCTGATTGGGAACCATACTTAGGTTAGCTTTTTCCCACATGGTTTTTGTGGGTAATGTTTTGCACCTTACAGAACTATTTCGGTTTCGGTTGTTCGCTTTGTTATTTTTGTTAAAGTGTTCAGTTTCAATAAAAAGCATGAACACTTACCACGCTGCACTTTGGTCCAATTCCTCTTCCTCAGACGACGAAAACCGTTACATCATTGTCCATTTGGAAGACCCATTTGCGACCAAGCTTTAACTCCCTGACTGATGTCTTGAGATGTTGCTTCAATATATCCACATAATTTTCCTACCTCATGATGCCATCTATTTTGTGAAGTGCACCAGTCCCTCCTGCAGCAAAGCACCCCCACAACATGATGCTGCCACCCCCGTGCTTCACGGATGGGATGGTGTTCTTTGGCTTGCAAGCTTCCCCCTTTTTCCTCCAAACATAACGATGGTCATTATGGTCAAACAGTTCTAGTTTTGTTTCATCAGACCAGAGGACATTTCTCCAAAAAGTATGATCTTTGTCCGCATGTGCAGTTGAAAACTGCAGTCTGGCTTTTTGATGGCGGTTATAGAGCAGTGGCTTCTTCCTTGCTGAGTGGCCTTTCAGGTTATGTCGATACAGGACTCGTTTTACTGTGAATATAGAGACTTCTGTACCTTTTTCCAGCATCTTCACAAGGTCCTTTGCTGTTGTTATGGGATTGATTTGCACTTTTCACACCAAAGTACGTTCATCTCTAGGAGACAGAACGCGTATCCTTCCTGAGCGGTATGGTGGCTGCATGGTCCCATGGTGTTTATACTTGCATACTAATGTTTGTACGGATGAACGTGGTACGTTCTGGCTTTTGGAAATTGCTCCCAAGGATGAACCAGACCTGTGGAGTCTACAATTCTTCTTCTGAGGTTTTGGCTGATTTCATTTGATTTTCTCATGATGTCAAGCAAAGAGGCACTGGGTTTGTAGGTAGACCTTGAAATACATCCACGGGTACACCTCCAATTGACTCAAATTATGTCAATTAGCCTATCAGAAGCTTCTAAAGCCATGACATCATTTTCTAGAATTGCCCAAGCTGTTTAAAGGCACAGTCAAACTCTTGTATGTTAACCTCTGACCCACTGGAATTGTCTACAGTGAATTATAAGTGAAATAATCTGTCTGTAAACAATTGTTGGAAAAATGACTTGTGTCATGCACAAAGTAGATGTCCTAACCAACTTGCCAAAACTGTAGTTTGTTACCAAGAAATTTGTGGAATGGTTGAAAAACAAGTTTTAATGACTAAAAGTTAAGTGTATGTAAACTTCTGACTTCAACTGTGTGTGTGTGTATATATATATACACTGCTCAAAAAAATAAAGGGAACACTAAAATAACACATCCTAGATCTGAATGAATGAAATATTCTTATTAAATACTTTTTTCTTTGCATAGTTGAATGTGCTGACAACAAAATCACACAAAAATTATCAATGGAAATCAAATTTATCAACCCATGGAGGTCTGGATTTAGAGTCACACTCAAAATTAAAGTGGAAAACCACACTACAGGCTGATCCAACTGTAATGTCCTTAAAACAAGTCAAAATGAGGCTCAGTAGTGTGTGTGGCCTCCACGTGCCTGTATGACCTCCCTACAACGCCTGGGCATGCTCCTGATGAGGTGGCGGATGGTCTCCTGAGGGATCTCCTCCCAGACCTGGACTAAAGCATCCGCCAACTCCTGGACAGTCTGTGGTGCGACGTGGCGTTGGCGGATGGAGCGAGACATGATGTCCCAGATGTGCTCAATTGAATTCAGGTCTGGGGAACGTGCGCGCCAGTCCATAGCATCAATGCCTTCCTCTTGCAGGAACTGCTGACACACTCCAACCACATGAGGTCTAGCATGGTCTTGCATTAGGAGGAACCCAGGGCCAACCGCACCAGCATATGGTCTCACAAGGGGTCTGAGGATCTCATCTCGGTTCCTAATGGCAGTCAGGCTACCTCTGGCGAGCACATGGAGAAATGCCACCCTACACCATGACTGACCCACCGCCAAACCGGTCATGCTGGAGGATGTTGCAGGCAGCAGAACGTTCTCCACGGCGTCTCCAGACTCTGTCACGTCTGTCACATGTGCTCAGTGTGAACCTACTTTCATCTGTGAAGAGCACAGGGCGCCAGTGGCGAATTTGCCAATCTTGGTGTTCTTTGGCAAATGCCAAACGTCCTGCATGGTGTTGGGCTGTAAGCACAACCCCCACCTGTGGACGTCGGGCCCTCATACCACCCTCATGGAGTCTGTTTCTGACCGTTTGAGCAGACACATGCACATTTGTGGCCTGCTGGAGGTCATTTTGCAGGGCTCTGGCAGTGCTCCTCCTGCTCCTCCTTGCACAAAGGCGGAGGTAGCGGTCCTGCTGCTGGGTTGTTGCCCTCCTACGGCCTCCTCCACGTCTCCTGATGTATTGGCCTGTCTCCTGGTAGCGCCTCCATGCCCTGGACACTACGCTGACAGACACAGCAAACCTTCTTGCCACAGCTCCTATTGATGTGTCATCCTGGATGAGCTGCACTACCTGAGCCACTTGTGTGGGTTGTAGACTCCGTCTCATGCTACCACGAGAGAGGAAGCACCGCCAGCATTCAAAAGTGACCCAAACATCAGCCAGGAAGCATAGGAACTGAGAAGTGGTCTGTGGTCACCACCTGCAGAACCACTCCTTTATTGGGGGTGTCTTGCTAATTGCCTATAATTTCCACCTGTTGTCTATTCCATTTGCACAACAGCATGTGAAATTTATTGTCAATCAGTGTTGCTTCCTAAGTGGACAGTTTGATTTTACAGAAGTGTGATTGACTTGGAGTTACATTGTGTTGTTTAAGTGCTCCCTTTATTTTTTTGAGCAGTGTATATATAATATATATTGTCATGTTTTGCTACAAGTCAGGCAGGCCTGTCCATGTCAAGGTTTTGCTGAAAAATACACACACACACACACACACACACACACACACACACACACACACACACACACACACATACACATACACATACACATACACATACACACACACACACATCCCGTTTCAGCTCGAATCTTAAGAGCATATCAATATTTCACTCAATGCTTTTAGGTGCATCAGCGTGAGTGTGTCCGTCTCTCAAATCTTTGTCTTGGTTCTGAACCAATCAATGGATTGAGATTCTGCCATGTCGTCCCCCTGCGATGCACTCTCTCTCTTTGGCCTACTTTGTTGTTGCTTTACCCAGAGGCACTGGCCACCGACTTGAGGGGCGCATTCAAAGGATGGAAGCCATGTGGATGGGATAGGAGCAGTTTGGCCTCACAGAGGTGTGTCTGACTGACTGACAGACGTACAGGGGTTGTTCCCAAGTGGGCATCAAGAGGTCACGTGCAAACAAACAAACACACACGCACACACTTTGTTCCTTTCATTCCTTTATCTAAGACAATGGTATTTGTTCTTACTTAAAATAGCTCTGTGTAACAGATATAAAGTTCTCACGTGTTGGTCTTTGGATATTTCTGCTGAAGGGACTATTTTACTGTACCAGGCATGTAATGTATTGACCTTGTTATTCGCTATGCTGCCGTGTTAATTCAAGGTTACCGTAAGGTTGAGGTATCATAAGGTTGAGTATCATATCATATGAACATATTGGTGTAATTCATCTTGTTGTGGGAGTTGCTTCATAGGGCTGAGGTTTTTCTGTGTGTGTGCATGTGCGTGCACTTGTGTGTGTGTGTGTGTGTGTGCGTGCGCTTGTGTGTGTGTGTGTACACATGTGAGCATGTGTGCGTGTATGTGTCAGCGTGGCGTTACTCATGACCAAGCTGAAACAGAGTTGATTTATAACGTTTGATTGTTTCACACCTCGTTCAGCAGTCTAGTAATTACACTCTAGCCTCGGTAGAGAAGACTCTAAATCCCTTTACAATCCTTCTCCCCAAATCTGCCTCAGCAGAAAAAAACACACTTTAGTGCCTCAAATTCTGCAAGCCATTGGAAAATTGTTGCTGTGTATTGCCTTATGCAGTGCATCAAATGTACTGATATTGTAACTAATAAAATGTGATGTGTTCAAATAGGACAGATAGGGTAATAAACATGATGTCCTAAACTTCACCAATCTGTCATATTTACTATCTCAGCATCTTTCTAGGCAAGTTGTCATAAAATGTGCTGATAAGGATAGTGTCGGCAGTTACAGAATTGCATTGCCGTCTTGTGATCTCAACAACACTTGATTAATATGCATCCTGGCCCAGAAACATCTGCATGTTCCTATTGTACTTTCTAAAGGTCATGTGTGAGAGCAAAATTTCAAGACTATGTTATAATGCTGTAATTGCATCAAATAGTTGTTTTATGCAACATAATATTGTTCTTATAACTCTATTGTGTCTGTGTGAACTGAAAGTGGGCCTCTGGGAGATTTAAAACTGACAGGAGATGTACAATGTCTTGGGTGATACCGCATTCCAGAGCATGAGTTAATGTTTCTGTACTGGGGTACCAGGGGGAGATGGCTCCAATATAGATTTGCTGGGCAAGGCCCTGGTCTCTACACAATGAGGACAGTTTTACAGCAGATGCTGTCAGCTGTGAATTATAAGTATCTTTCATACAAATCTTAACCTTGTGACCCATTCCATACATCTGTTGTTTGTCATGTAGGCTGAAGAAGGATGGACTTTGCTATAAAATGCTGTGGCTCAAAGTGATCACTTCCAGAGGTGACTACCGACCAGCTCCATTACTGCACTAATTAAATTATAAAGTTTGATTGTTTTGAAGAAATCTAAAAGTCTCTCCTTTTGATTACAATAATTCCACCACACAGGTCAGACTGTAAGACATGTATGATTGACCTAGTCCTTATTGTCTTGCAGCACAAATAGTGAGTATTGTCTTAAGCCCTCCCTGGGTTGTCTCTCTATGCTGTTATTTTAACACTCTGAGTCCTGATAAAGTCTGTCTGGGAAGTAGCAGAGCCGTTCTCCAGTCTGAACTTACTGATGGCTTACTTGGTGTTCAGGCAGAGCTGCCATGCCGGAGATGTTATATCTCATTCTGTTGGAAAAGCATTAGAGAGAAAGAGACACACAGATGTAGTCCAATATGCATTGTGTACATACCAGCCTCACCACTTATAGATTGGAACGTCGATAATGTGCTCTACTGTCCCTCAACTAAGTGTCTGTTCTAGGCTGTAAAATAGCTGAATTTTGAGCTTCTAGAGTCCAGAGGAGGGTAATTCATCTTCTCCTAATCTGGGCTCCAGTCTCTCACACACATGCACTCACACACACACACACACACACACACCACCACCACCACCACCACCACCACCACCACCACTTTTTAGAGCTGGTTCCTAATTCATCTCAGAGGAGGCCAGACACATAGTGTTGGATGATGCATGGAGCACCACTGCTCCCAGGTAGCCTACACTACACTGAGGCTGCTGCTAGAATGACTGCCGCTATAACGACCGCCGCTATAACGACTGCCGCTATAACGACTGCTGCTATAACGACTGCTCTGATAACGACTGCTCTGATAACGACTGCTGCTATAACGACTGCTGCTATAACGACTGCCGCTATAACGACTGCTGCTATAACGACTGTTGCTATAACGACTGCTTCTATAACAACTGCTGCTATAACGACTGCTCTGATAACGACTGCCGCGATAACGACTGCCGCGATAACGACTGCCGCGATAACGACTGCCGCCAAAACGACTGCTCTGATAACGACTGCTGCTATAACGACTGCTCTGATAACTACTGCTGCTATAACGACTGCTCCGATAATGACTGCTGCGATAACGACTGCTCTGATAACGACTGCTCCGATAACGATTGCTGCTATAATGACTGCCGCTATAACGACTGCCGCTATAACGACTGCTATGATAACGACTGCTGCTATAACGACTGCTCTGACAATGACTGCTCTGATAACGACTTCTGCTATAACGACTGCCGCTATAACGACTGCTGCTATAACGACTGCTGCTATAACGACTGCTGCTATAACGACTGCTGCTATAACGACAGATGCTATAACGACTGCTCTGATAACGACTGCTCTGATAACGACTGCTGCTATAACGACTGCCGCTATAACGACTGCTGCTATAACGACTGCTGCTATAACAACTGCTGCTATAACGACTGCTGCTATAACGACTGCTGCTATAACGACTGCTCTGATAACGACTGCTCCGATAACGACTGCTGCTATAACGACTGCTCTGATAACGACTGCTCCGATAACGATTGCTGCTATAATGACTGCCGCTATAACGACTGCTATGATAACGACTGCTGCTATAACGACTGCTCTGACAACGACTGCTCTGATAACGACTTCTGCTATAACGACTGCCGCTATAACGACTGCTGCTATAACGACTGCTGCTATAACAACTGCTGCTATAACGACTGCTGCTATAACGACTGCTGCTATAACGACTGCTGCTATAACGACTGCTCTGATAACGACTGCTGCTATAACGACTGCTGCTATAACGACTGCCGCTATAATGACTGCTCTGATAACGACTGCTGCTATAACGACTGCTCTGATAACGACTGCTGCGATAACGACTGCTCTGATAACGACTGCTCTGATAATGACTGCCGCTATAATGACTGCCGCTATAACGACTGTTATGATAACGACTGCTGCTATAACGACTGCCGCTATAACGACTGCTATGATAACGACTGCTGCTATAACGACTGCCGCTATAACGACTGCTGCTATAACGACTGCCGCTATAACAACTGCTGCTATAACGACTGCTCTGATAACGACTGCTGCTATAACGACTGCTGCTATAACGACTGCTCTGATAACGACTGCTGCTATAACGACTGCTCCGATAACGACTGATGCTATAACGACTGCTCTGATAACAACTGCTGCTATAACGACTGCCGCTATAACAACTGCTGATAACAACTGCTGCTATAACGACTGCTATAACGCTACCTCATGCTCTCTTTGTCCCCCCTCTCTCCCTTTCTCCCCCCCCCCCTCTCTCTCTCTCATCACAAATGTGGGGCACTGGTTAGTACTGAATTATCTGTAGGACAGTACATCTGTCATGACCAAGCTGGAGTTTATATCCACTCTGAAATTTTTACATTTTACTAATCACACTTCACAATTTCATTGTGGACTGATTTCTGATGTAGTTCACAGACACTGACTGGAGAATGCATTTTTTTCCAGTTAGAGAGGGGCTTGTCAAGCAATGAGGAAAGAACCACAGTGACAACTGTTACTAACCCAAGGAGACAGAGCAATTTGAGTCAAACCTTTACTTTTATGGCACTGGACTTAAAGGAAAGATTCACCCATTTTGAATGTTGTATTGTATTTGTGCATCTCTGAGTGATCTATCGATTCCCGGGGTCATTAAATGTTTTCATGTGATGCAAAACGGGTCATACCGGCTGTAATTCTGCCTGCTTGAATGGTGAATATTTCGGATATATGAAAACGTGAAATGACCCCAGGAATCGATAGAACATCAGTCAGAGATGCACAAATACAATATAAGATTCAAAATGGGTGAATCTTTCCTTTAACTTGTCTTATATGTTAACTCTATCTTATTCTCATCGTTTTGAATCTGAAGTTTTGCATTTCTACAAAGAATTTCTTCAAATAATGTATTAGGATCAATGTTGATGTACCGAACATCTTTCAGAGTGATTATTCACAAGGCAGTGATTGTCTTATTGACATTATTTTTGAATGAATAACTTAATGTTGTCTAATGGCACATGATACAACAGATGCTTCATGTGCTTTGCGTTGTCCATGATGTTAACTAATGTCCTAGTTTTGCCTTTTTTGTCACAAATACATGATGGCTTTTGTTTTGAATCAATAAAAACCAAGTTAGACACGATAATGTAGCAATAGTTACAGAAACACAAGACGGCCAAACAAGCTGTTTTGAGCAAGCAGAGTAGGACACGTGTGAGTGAGCTGACTGGGACACCTGTCTTTTGGCTCACATCTGTCCCATGTGCCCGTCCATGTCTACCGAACCAACGTGGGCACTTTTATTATGGGTCTCTGTCTCGATCATGTTCTTCCGTCAGTACATTACAGTACATCTCTTCTTGGTTAAGTGGTTCTACTTAACACTCTTTGTGGTTGGCATGATGACTCCGTTGATTGGAGTTATGGTGCTGGCAACACAAAATGTTCACCGTGTAGGGAACACTAGCAAAACATTGCAAAATGAAAACAAACTGTTCTCAGTGTTGGACAGACAGTACCTCTCCATTTTGGACGGTTGTGTTTTTGGGTATTCTGGCATGGGCACATATAATGCTTGATGTACAAGGAACTGCCCAATGAAACGGAAACGCCAACATAAAGTGTCTTAATAGGGAGAATGGGGGTGTGCCTGGCCATCCTTTTCCTGTATCCCATGATCATCTTAATAGGGCATTTCTGCCACCATGTGCCAGAACAGCACCTAGCACCTCTAGGAGCCGCTCCAAAATATCCCATAAGTATTCAATTGGGTTGAGATCTGGTCACTGAGATGACCATCAAAATCAAATCAAATGTTACTTGTCACATGCGCCTAATACAACAGGTATGCCTAATACAACCTTACAGTGAAATGCTTACTTACAACCCTTAACCAACAATACAGTTAAGAAAAAATAAGTGTTAAAGGTTTTACTAAATAAACTGAAGTAAAGAATAAATAAATACAAATAAAAATGAAAAAAAAGAAGAAAATAGAAAAATAAATCACTAAAGAGCAACAATAAAATAACAGTAACGAGGCTATATACAGGGGGTACCTGTACAGAGTCAAAGTGCGGGGGCACAGGTCAGTCGAGGTAGCTCACCTCAGATTAGACAAAGAGTTTTTCCTCAATTAGTCGGAGGGGAGGGATACCTGTGATTCGCTGGAGAAGGACACTGAGATTTTGCGGAAAAAGATCAGGGAGCCTTGTGATGATCAGGCGACAAGTGGCTAATCTGCCTTTGCCTTCCGTCCTGCTAGCTAACATTCAATCACTGGAAAATAAATGGGACAAACTGAAGGCGTGTATAATCTACCAATGGGACATTAAAAACTGTAATATCTTATGTTTCACAGTCGTGGCTGAACGACGACATTAAGAATATACAGCTGGCGGGTTATACACTCTATTGGCAGGATAGAACAGCAGCCTCTGGTAAGACACGGGGCGGGGGCCTATGCATATACTGTATGTAAACAACAGCTGGTGCACAATATCTAAGGAAGTTTCGAGGTTTTGCTCGCCTGAGGTAGAGTATCTCAAAGATTGGGTAGCCATTTGGTTAGCTGTTCAGCAGTCTCGTGGCTTGTGGGTAGAAACTTCTTATGGCTTAGATTCCGCTAACGGGATCAAAATGACAACAGCCAGTGAAAGTGCAGGGCGCCAAATTCAAAACAACAGAAATCTCATAATTAAAATTCCTCAAACACACAAGTATTTTACACCATTGTAAAGATAAACTTGTTGTTAATCCCACCCCAGTGTCCGATTTCAAAAAGGCTTTACGATGAAAGCACACCAAACGATTATGTTAGGTCTGCACCTAGTCACAGAAAAACACAGCCATTTTTCCAGCCAAAGAGAGGAGTCACAAAAAGCAGAAATAGAGATACAATTAATCACTAACCTTTGATGATCTTCATCAGATGACACTCATAGGACTTCATGTTACACAATGCATGTATGTTTTGTTCGATAAAGTTCATATTTATATCCACAAATATCAGGTTTCATTGGCGCGTTACGTTCAGTAATGTTTTGCTTCCAAAACATCTGGTGATTTTGCAGAGAGCCACATCAATTTACAGAAATACTCATCATAAATGTTGATGAAAATACAAGTGTATGCATGGAACTTTAGATAAACTTCTCCTTAATGCAACCGCTGTGTCAGATTTCAAAAAAGCTTTACCGAAAAAGCACCCCATGCAATAATCTGAGAACAGCGCTCAGACAACAAAACAAGCCATACAGATATCCGCCATGTTGTGGAGTCAACAGAAGTCAGAAATAGCATTATAAATATTCACTTACCTTTGATGATCTTCATCAGAATGCACTCCCAGGAATCCCAGTTCCACAATAAATGTTTGATTTGTTCGATTTGTTCGATAAAGTCCATAATATATGTCCAAATACCTCCTTTTTGTTTGCGCGTTTAGTACACAATCCAAACTCACGAGGCACGGGCAAGTCCAGGCAAAAGTTCAGACGAAAGGTCATATTACAGTTCGTAGAAACATGTCAAACAAAGTGTAGAATCAATCTTTAGGATGTTTTTATCATAAATCTTCAATAATGTTCCAACCGGATCATTTATTTGTCTGTAGAAATGCGATGGAACGCAGCTAACTCTCACGTGAGCGCGCGTGATCAGCTCATGGCACTCTGCCAGACCCCAGACCCCTGACTAATCAGCTCTCATCCCCCCCTCCTTCACTGTAGAAGCCTGAAACAAGGTTCTAAAGACTGTTGACATCTAGTGGAAGCCTTAGGAAGTGCAATATGACCCCATAGACACTGTATATTTGATAGGCAATTACTTGAAAAACTACAAACCTCAGATTTCCCACTTCCTGGTTGGATTTTTTCTCAGGTTTTTGCCTGCCATATGAGTTCTGTTATACTCACATACATCATTCAAACAGTTTTATAAACTTCAGAGTGTTTTCTATCTAAATCTATGCATATATTAGCAACTGGGCCTGAGTAGCAGGCAGTTTACTCTGGGCACCTTATTCATCCAAGCTACTCAATACTGCCCCGAGCCATAATTAAGAAGCCGTTTGGACCTAGACTTGGTGCTCCGGTACCGCTTGCTATGCGGTAGCAGAGAGAACCGTTTATGACTAGGGAGGCTGGCGTCTTTGTACATTTTTAGGGCCTTCCTCTGACACCGCCTGGTATCGAGGTCCTGGATGGCAGGAAACTTGGCCCCAGTGATGTGCTACACACTACCTCCTCTCCTGAGGTGGAATAGGCGTTGTTGTGCCCACTTCACGACTGTCTTGGTGTGTTTGGACCTTGACAGTTTGTTGGTGATGTGGACAACCTGCTCCACTACAGTCCTGTCGATAAGAATGGGGTGTGCTCGGCCCTCCTTTTCCTGTAGTCTACGATCAACTCCTTTGTCTTGATCACGTTGAGGGAGAAGTTATTAGCCTGGCACCACATTGCTAGGTCTCTGACCTCCTCCCTATAGGCTGTCTCATCGTTGTCGGTGATCACTGTTGTGTTGTCTGAAAAAGTAATGATGGTGTTGGAGTCATGCTTGGCCACGCAGTCATGGGTGAACAGGGAGTACAGGAGGGGACTAAGTACACACCCCTAAGGGACCCGAGTGTTGAGGATCAGCGTGGCAGACGTGTTGTTACCTACCCTTACCACCTGGGGGCGGCCCGTCAGGAAGTCCAGGATCCAGTTGTGATGAGGTTTGAGGGCACTATGGTGTTGAACGCTGAGCTTGTCCAGGTGTGAAAGGGCAGTTTGGAGTGCAATAGAGATTGTGTCATCTGTGCATCTGTTGGGGCGGTATGCAAATTGGAGTTGGTCTAGGGTTTCTGGGATAATGGTGTTGATGTGAGCCATGATCAGCCTTTCAAAACACTTCATGACTACAGACGTGTGCTACAGGTCGGTAGTTATTTAGGCAGGTTACCTTGTTGTTCTTGGGCACAGGGACTATGGTGGTCTGCTTGAAACATGTTGGTATTACAGACTCGGTCAGGGAGAGGTTGAAAATGTCAGTGAAGACACTTGCCAGTTGGTCTGTGCATGCTTTAATTTTTTTGATTTGACCTTTATTTACCTAGGCAAGTCAGTTAAGAAAAAAAAATTGTATTTTCCTTGATGGCCTAGGAACACAGTCGGTTCTGCCCCTTGTTTAGGGGCAGAACTACAGATGTTTTTACTTTTCAGCTCGGGGATTCGATCTTGCAACCTTCCGTTTACAAGTCCAATGCTCTGACCACTAGGCTTCCTGCTGCTTTGAGTACGCGTCCTGGTAATCCACCTGGTCACCTCGCTGACCAAGACACTTCTCCCCCGATTGCTCAGTTTGGCCGGTCGGCCATTTCTAGGAAGGGTCTTGGTGGTTCCAAACTTCTTCCATTTAAGAATGATGGAGGCCACTGTGTTCTTGGGGACCTTCAATGATGCAGACATTTTTTTTAACCCTTCCCCAGACCTGTGCCTCGACACAATCCTGTCTTGAAGCTCTACGGACAATTCCTTCGACCTCATGGCTTGGTTTTTGCTCTGACATGCACTGTCAACTGTGGGACCTTATATAGACAGATGTGTGCCTTTCCAAATCATATCCAATCAAATGAATTTACCACAGGTGGACTCCAATCAAGTTGTAGAAACCGCTCAAGGATGATCAATGGAAACAGGAGGCACCTGAGCTCAATTTCGAGTCTTATAGCAAATGGTCCGAATACCTTTTATTTTTAATACATTTTCGCTTTGTCATTATGGGGTATTGTGTGTAGATTGCAAAATATTTTTATTTATTTATTGCATTTTAGAATAAGGCTGTAACGTAACAAAATGTAGAAAAAGTCGCGGGGTCTGAATACTTTCCGTCTGCATTAAATGTATCCCTTATTTACTCATGTGTTTCCATTATTTTGTCAGTTACCTGTATGTGTTATTGTTAACTAGAAGTTGCTTTGGATAAAGCTATCTGCTAAATGACTATTAAAATAATGACTAGTAAGGTTTTCCCCAGTTGCCTCACTCGCTCCCTAAGCTGTGTGGTCTTTTTCGGTTTCTTTCTGCTGTTGACTGTGATGCCATTCGTTAATAGGTCACCTCGTTACAACATCCAGGTTACCTTTATAGTGCACAACTTTTCACCAGGGCCCATAGCTCTGGTCAAAACTACTGCTCTACATAGGGAATAGGGTGCCATTGAATCATGGAAAAGGGATGATCCATCCATTAAGCAGCTTTACCATTGGCCTATCAGCTTACATAACATAACACTGTTGTTTTTTTGGTAAACGTCTCATCCACCGACAGCCTGTTAGTCTGTCAGCTTGGAACGTGACTCACCTCACGCCCCTTCCCCTAGCATATGGCTCCTGTGTCACCAAGTCAGCTCCTCTCCGACCACAGACTGACTGCCCACAGACAGACATTCAACACAGCTGTGCTAAACATACACTTCCCCTATCACTCACTCACTCACCATGGTTTCAACCATTACTAAAGATATGTTCTGTTTCTGGTCTCGACTGCTTGACTGTCCTCCCACTCTGTGTTCCAATGTGTAATAATACTGTTTTTCAATGAGGAAGAGCTATGAGCAATCTGTCAAAATGTATTATTTGATGTCTATATCCTTTAGTCACCAACAGTTGGGTTTTTGAATGTCCTATTCGTTCTGGGAAGTGTTCCTGTTTTCTTTTTAACTAGTATTTTGTTTAATGATGACATATCCATGATATTGCCTTCACAGGCCACATGTCACTCAAACAAAACAGTTTTGTTTTCATTGGTATGATGTATGATCTTTTGCATCATAACACTACTGATGCATATGTATACTGTATTAGAGAGTGGAACGTGAAACGTGATTGCAAAATGTATTATAGATGATTATCTTGAATCTGAAAGCCATCCCACGGCTGTCATAACATCCCTCTCTCATTCTCTCGTTTTCTCTCTCTCTCACCATCTCTCCCTCTCTGTCTGTCAGTGTATTCACACCACTGAGTACAGGTAGTCACTGTGCGGCTGCTGTCTCTATACAGCTCAGTGTGTTCCTACTTCATCTTACCTTGTGTGTCCACCTCCACACGTCACACTTTCCTCACAAACTGATGGTGTGAACTACATACGGTAAGCTCTGTGTGTGTGCAGAGTGGTTTGTTGAAAACACTTGTGTGACCTTGCCTGAGACCTGAAGGATTCCATTGGTTCCTGGAAACAACACGTAGGGCTAATGTGTGTTATTGAAGAGGGCTCAATGTCAGTCTTAATGTAGCTTTGACAAGTATCCAAACCATAACTCTCTTTTACACTCTCTTCTTCCCAGAAATCTGCCTCTTTTGGTTTCCTCGGCGTCAGTGGACTTTCCATCCTGTAGTTCCTCTGACCGTTACTGTAAAGTTTGCCTGACTAACCTCTGTGAAATGGAATGAGCTGTTGGATCAAACTGAGATACTGACGCCTCACATCTCCATACCTTGGCTTCCCCCCCACCCTATATGTATGTCATGTGATCTAATCTGATGTGACTTGAAACAATACAAAATCATTAGTCTTCAAATCCGTTCTCCCTTAACTGCCTGTTCAGGGGCAGAATGACAGATATTTACCTTGTCAGCTTAGGGATTTGAACTTGCAACCTTTCGGTTACTAGTCCAACGCTCTAACCACTAGGCTACCCTGCCACCTCATTATAGCCATAGCTGTATGGTCTGAGGGCTGCTGTTGTGCTGGTCTGTATGACGGTGGTTGACTGGGCATTGGAGAGAGATGAAACAGAAGGGACAGGACAGGACAGCTCCATTAGGCTGTGTTTACACTCTGCAGGCTGACTGGTTCTGTTTCTCTGTCTAACGCTCGGCCTCACCCTGCGCAATCAATCACACACGTTTTCTTCCCCAAAGACCAACCAGTCTTTGATGTCTTTATGTTGTTGCTCACCACCCGCGTCACTTCTGGGTTATTTTGCCCTGGACTTGCTGTTATCATCTGATGAGTAGCATTCTTGGGATTCCCGTCGTGTTAGGTGCTCTTATTTTCCCGACTATCTGTCGTCTTTTTGCTGTTTTGATCGTAATAAAACACATATCTCTGTCTGTGAAGCAATGACTAATACATCTTAAAAACTATTGTACACGTTGTTGGCAAAGAGCCAAAGATGTTGAGGCGGTCATTGCTGTACAGTCTTATAAGGTATCTATGGACTTCCAGACCACGGTCAGAATGCATATTGAAAGTGTTTCAGGTGCGCTTGATTTGAAGTGTGCAATATATCATTGGTTCCATTGTACCAGGGAAACTAAATCAAACAATGACCAAGTATTTGAAAGTATTTCATATATTTTCTGTATTTGACCCAAGTCTGTGGGCATCTACTTTATGCCCATAGACCTCTACTGTAGACTAATTGATCAGTGATGCTTTAATGCTCTGTTTCCTTAGGATAGTGATGAACAGAGAACTGATTACAGAAATTAAGATAATGTAAAGCACAGTTAATTTCTTCACCAGCTGTCATATAAAAGAGTTGAAATGACCTTCTATGCTTTATACTAATGGCCAACTTTTAACTTGCTGCATTAATTAATATGAATTACTTCAATAGAGAGACCTTTTCTTACTCATGTGCAGTATATTTCACAATTAATGAGATTTGAGCCCCTGGCTTTCATTTATTTATTTTTTGTCCTCTGAAAGAAGTGTGAAGTGTGAAGTGGACTCTATTTGTGGACACCAGATCTACACAGACATGTGGGAAATAAACCAGCTGGCTATGTAATCAACCTCATTTTCTTCAGACGAGTCTGTGCATTGTATTCAACACCTTGGTCATTGGTCTTTACGTCATCACTTGGGACTGATCCTTGGTTGGGTGGAAGGTGCAGGGTTGGCTACGCCAAAGGTGCTAATGTTGTGGCACACGGCACCTGCACAACGTGTTGTTTTCGTTGAACGCCGATCACAGTCACGTGGTCAGTGAGACACGTGCAATTCCACTTCCCAGAACGTATGGACCATTCCTCTGAATCTTTCACACCCTTGGTTTACAGTAGCTCTGGGTTGTTATGGTAATGTTGCATGTACGTTGCTAGGTAAAGACAAATATCAAAGCTGTGTATCTACAGTGCCTTGCGAAAGTATTCGGCCCCCTTGAACTTTGCGACCTTTTGCCACATTTCAGGCTTCAAGCATAAAGATATAAAACTGTATTTTTTTGTGAAGAATCAACAACAAGTGGGACACAATTATGAAGTGGAACGACATTTATTGGATATTTCAAACTTTTTTAACAAATCAAAAACTGAAAAATTGGGCGTGCAAAATTATTCAGCCCCTTTAAGTTAATACTTTGTAGTGCCACCTTTTGCTGCGATTACAGCTGTAAGTCGCTTGGGGTATGTCTCTATCAGTTTTGCACATCGAGAGACTGACATTTTTTCCCATTCCTCCTTGCAAAACAGCTCGAGCTCAGTGAGGTTGGATGGAGAGCATTTGTGAACAGCAGTTTTCAGTTCTTTCCACAGATTCTCGATTGGATTCAGGTCTGGACTTTGACTTGGCCATTCTAACACCTGGATATGTTTATTTTTGAACCATTCCATTGTAGATTTTGCTTTATGTTTTGGATCATTGTCTTGTTGGAAGACAAATCTCCGTCCCAGTCTCAGGTCTTTTGCAGACTCCATCAGGTTTTCTTCCAGAATGGTCCTGTATTTGGCTCCATCCATCTTCCCATCAATTTTAACCATCTTCCCTGTCCCTGCTGAAGAAAAGCAGGCCCAAACCATGATGCTGCCACCACCATGTTTGACAGTGGGGATGGTGTGTTCAGCTGTGTTGCTTTTACGCCAAACATAACGTTTTGCATTGTTGCCAAAAAGTTCAATTTTGGTTTCATCTGACCAGAGCACCTTCTTCCACATGTTTGGTGTGTCTCCCAGGTGGCTTGTGGCAAACTTTAAACGGCACTTTTTATGGATATCTTTAAGAAATGGCTTTCTTCTTGCCACTCTTCCATAAAGGCCAGATTTGTGTAATATACGACTGATTGTTGTCCTATGGACAGAGTCTCCCACCTCAGCTGTAGATCTCTGCAGTTCATCCAGAGTGATCATGGGCCTCTTGGCTGCATCTCTGATCAGTCTTCTCCTTGTATGAGCTGAAAGTTTAGAGGGACGGCCAGGTCTTGGTAGATTTGCAGTGGTCTGATACTCCTTCCATTTCAATATCATCGCTTGCACAGTGCTCCTTGGGATGTTTAAAGCTTGGGAAATCTTTTTGTATCCAAATCCGGCTTTAAACTTCTTCACAACAGTATCTCGGACCTGCCTGGTGTGTTCCTTGTTCTTCATGATGCTCTCTGCGCTTTTAACGGACCTCTGAGACTATCACAGTGCAGGTGCATTTATACGGAGACTTGATTACACACAGGTGGATTGTATTTATCATCATTAGTCATTTAGGTCAACATTGGATCATTCAGAGATCCTCACTGAACTTCTGGAGAGAGTTTGCTGCACTGAAAGTAAAGGGGCTGAATAATTTTGCACGCCCAATTTTTCAGTTTTTGATTTGTTAAAAAAGTTTGAAATATCCAATAAATGTCGTTCCACTTCATGATTGTGTCCCACTTGTTGTTGATTCTTCACAAAAAAATACAGTTTTATATCTTTATGTTTGAAGCCTGAAATGTGGCAAAAGGTCGCAAAGTTCAAGGGGGCCGAATACTTTCGCAAGGCACTGTATATACTGTAGATATTTTTTCCACACTAAGACCTTGTTTGTGGGTTACTTATAATGTATATATATCAGCTCCAATCTGATTCATCTCTTACAATCTGCCACTCCGATGAATATTTTCCATTTTAGACCTGTCATAATCCCCACACCAACCTCATGGTTGAAGGATTCTTCACAGGGAAGAACAAGTGTCCTCAGAGGGAATGTCTGATGTGCTGTAGTGATCTACCTCTCTGCAAGTCCTTTACTCTTTGAAACATGTAGAATGTAGTTGGGTATTCTTCGTTCTATAGAACTAATGGAACAAGGAATCAGGAGTCAGCCAAGCATTCAGTAGAGTACTAGAGCTCTGAGACCAACAGAACACATCACCCTCTGCCATATCAAGTGACAAGACTACTTAACAAAGCTGCACTTATTGCTATCTTCTGTCTTCTTCCTGTAGTGATGAGTGTGTCACACTCTGGAATGAATAGTCCAGCAATATAAAGATGCACGTACTTTTGGCTTGTTAGTGTGACCTCACTCATTATAATGATCCAATAATTATGGGTGCCACTCCAAAACATTAAGCCTCTGGCTCTCACATCCGGATCACCTACCTCAAAGATAATGGTGTGTCTGATGGTTGTGATACGTAGGAGGAGGTGTTAGCAGGATCCTCATTAATACACAATGAGTTGTATTCTGATTTTAGTGCACTTAAAAATGTAAATGTCTGCCATTAAGAACAATTCAGGATTTAAACGAAAGTCAAATGTTTAGTACGCATATCTCAACTTTCACTCTGGTCGAATCCTTGTCATATTCCAAACTGCTACAGTCAGATGACGCATTAAAATGACCCAATTGGTTCAGGCGGTGTTATTCTCTTCTGTCTAATTTCCTTCACTTGAGAACATGAGAACATGTCATTCAATGGACAAAAGGGGAAATTGGGCGATTTTATTTCGTGGAAATAGGTTGCAGTGTTTCTCTTAGTGAGGACTTTTATTCCCAGTGAGGGACTGTAGCCCAGAGGTATGCTATATTTAAAGGAGAGCAGCTCAGTGCTTGTTCAGTAATTGGCCAGTACTGTGTCTATTCTGCCAGTTTCTCTGAGAAAAAGCACAGCAGTTGGTTTTCTGACAAGATAGTTAAAACAGCACAATTTAGCGGTCTGTTGTTTCAGTGCTAACCTGCCTCTACAGATATTTTGGCTCTCTCTCTTCACCAAGCCTGATGTCCTAGATTGTAATGGCATGTGGGAGAGATGCCCTATATTCCAATCTAATTTTACCGTGCTCACAAACTTTGTAAAGGGTCTTAGGAACCACCTGTGAGATCTGGACTGAAGTGGTTCTGGATGGATGGTCCAAGCTGGTCCAAGCTGGTCCAAGCACACACACTCCCAGTACTGAAGTGAGCTGTTTAGAGGATATCTGTTGCCTCAGGTTGAAGAGAGAGATGCCAGAGATGGCCATAATGAACTCTGCAGTGTTTATGGCGACTAATTCATACAGTCCATGTTGTAGCGTAGGTGCTTGAAATGATGTTGAAAGAAGTGATGTCTCAAAGACAAGAATTCGGTTGACAGCCATTTTGTGAGATTCTCTCACAAATGACAATTATTTAACAGGCAGTAAATTTGAACTAGCTCTAGTGAATTCTCCTTCGATAATGGCAATAATTTCAGCGCCGCTGTACTGGTAATGCATTGGTATCTAAACAGAGAGTGGGATAGCTGGCTACATGGGGTTTGCTGCAATCTTTGATGGAAAAACACTGAAGAGAACTGCGCTACTGGGGACCGTGGGGGTGGGAGGGGGATGGAGATCTATCACGTGAACTGTGAGTGACCGGCATGTGGCCAACACCCCCCCCCCCTGTGGAATAGCTGTTCAGGGTTGTTTATGCCCCTAATGGCTGGCTGTCACAGGGACCTCTGTGGCTCTGCATTTGTGGGTGCGTCTGTGCATGTGTGCGTGTGCGTGCGTGTGTGTGTGTGTGTGTGTGTGTGTGTGTGTGTGTGTGTGTGTGTGTGTGTGTGTGTGTGTGTGTGTGTGTGTGTGTGTTCAGTGAGTTGTATCTCTGGGTAGAGCTCCTTTGCCTGGAGAGGCAGCCGAGGTGCGCCTGAGCAGTGAGCCCTCTGATTGGCGGAGAAGGATGCAGCTTGCCCCCCCCTCTCTTCTTTTCCCAATTGCGTTAGAAGAGGAGAAGGATGGAGAGGAGCTGAGTAGCAGACACATAGCACAGAGCACTAACACGGAGCAGAGAAGCAAGCAAGCTCTCTCTCAACCCAGTCTCACTCTACGCAGCACAGGGAGACAACACGCAGAGCTACATCAGAGAGCCATTCTGCTACAGTACAGCTCCATAGTCTTCTCTTGAGCTTCAGCGTTCAACCAGTTCTTCAGTTATCCTCTCGGTCCACGGTAGAGCTGTCTGGAGACCTGTAACCTCCGCTAGAAGGCCACTTGACTCAGGTGATCAGTGGTTGATCAGTGACCATGGGTAGGCAGGGGCATGATGCCACTGCAGCGGCTGGCGCCCCGGGGTCCGGGATGCGCATGCAGCGTTCCCAGAGCAAGATGAGCCTGTCTGCGTCGTTCGAGGCGCTGGCCAACTACTTCCCCTGCATGAACTCCTTCGACGAGGAGGACGGAGGTAAGACGAGATGGCCCTAACCTTGGGACACTGAGGCAGACACACACAGCTGCTGCTGCTGGAGGGAGAGAGGAAGGAGCTGAGGGGGGAGAGAGGGAGCAGAGGGATGGGGGGGATGGAGAGGGGCAGCGGGAAGAGAGGGAGCAGATGAAGGGGTGGAGAGAGATGGAGCGGGGGATAGGGGAGAGTGAGGGATGGACTAATGGTTGACTGATGACCTGACAGGGGAGAGGGAGCATGGGGAGGGTGGAGGCTGTTGTAGTATTAGCTGTGGTACAGTACTGTGTTGCTGGTGGATGGGCATGCTCAGTGTGTTTTTGGAGAGGCTTATTTTACTTCAGTAGCTACTTCCCTGTTTGTGTCGTTGGCTACTGCTTTAGTCTGACGTTCTGTTCTGAAACACTGGCAAGCATGCTTGTCTTGTCTCGATTGGAATGAATCACTATTTGTTTTGGTGTGGGCGGTAGAATAGATTTAGATATTGTGTTGACCTCGTCTCCAGTGTCGAGTGTGTGTGTTTATAGTTGTTTTATTTCTGAGTGGGTGTTGAGAATATGTTTGATAATCCAGATAGGATGTTTTCATAAAACTAGGTTAGGGAATTGTATTAGCTGTGGTTGTGTTAGCTGGGTTAGGGGGATTGTATTACCCTCCTCCTATAAATAGACTTATAAGACTCTTCTGAAATAGACATGATCCACTGGAATGTTGAGATAATACAGTAGAAATGTCTCCAGCCCCCTCCATCTCAATCTCCTTTTCTGGGTAGACACTGACTTTAATGCTTCCTTACCTGGAGTTAAAGGCATTAGAGTAGTCGACCCAAAATGTCCAATCAAGTTGCTGTCCACAAACATTTCTCCCTGTACTGATGATGTTTGTAAACAGTCATTTGATTGGACGGAAGTGACACTGCAGGTGAGTCTTTGTTTGATGTGTAGTTTAGACAGTATTTTAGAGTATCTTAGGACTCCTGCAGAGAATAGCTCCTCAAATGAAGTTTTTGTTCTAGCATCTAGATGGGCTCTGGGAAAATGCCGTTTTATGATTTTCCCAGAGCCCATATATCTCTACCACTCCAAAGTGACGCATTTTCATTGAGGAGTGTTTCACGGCTGGGGCTGGATGCACTGCAGCATTTTCTAAATGCTTTACATTTTTTTCTGTCTTTCACAGATCCTTAACTCTTTGCAGAATACATATTTTTCTAGATTGTTTTCCCTTTTAGTGTGATACGGGGGGGAGGGGGGGGGGGGGCTCATGGCACACCTTTATTCAGCATTAGGTATAAACTGCATCATTAAAAACAGTTGGCTGGCCATTAAAAAGCGATTTTATAGATTAGCTTCTCCTCCTTTATTAGTATTGCCATCCACAAGGACCTCAGATACGTACAGCCATATGCATGCTAACCGCAGTACATACAGTGGCTTTGATTCAGCTGAATGAATGTTCATTGATTCATTCAGCTGATCATTCAGCACATCGCTCATTGATTGTGTTTAGGTGGTTGCTGCATGGCGGGAGCCTGACTGTCACACTGGCAGCTCTTTAGATGCCTTTAGACGTCACTGTCAGCGTATCTGAATCCAGTTTGCTTTGTCAGGGCTGAGGAGAGGATGAGGAGGCGGATGTCATTGAATAGCTGAGATGCCAGGGTTCTGGCCTCAGCAGTGAGGGCCTGCCTGAGTAATAAAGGCGTATCTTCCTCTGATTCTAAGAGTCTGTACTTCCTGTGGATGGGAGACAGGCAGGAAGACAGGAAGTGAGAGAAGCCGCAGGCAGGGACAGTAGTCAGAGTATAATTAAGGCGTTTGAAGATGAGCATATTCTTGGCACAAATCACACACACACAAATTCTAAGTTACAGAGAGTGAAATTGTATTAAGAATAATATGAATATATGCCAGATTATTTTCAGTTTATTTGAACACAGAGAATGGGGAATTGTTGAGTGGTCTTCAAACTGTAAGAGGTCTTGGTTATAGAGGACTTTATTACCCCCTCTGTGTGTTGCCCTCATAAAGGTTGTTCCTGTGATAAAGCAGAACCACTCTTCTGTATGTAAACATTGAGTGAGGAACATTCACTCTATGCTGACATGCATTCCCTGTCCAGTGGTCATGCCTGACACAAATTTTCTCTATTTACGTTCGTTCTCTTTGCCCTGGTTATCCTCCGAGTTAAAACAATAACACTGCTTGAACTCAATACCTCTGCTTCCTGCATTCCTTACTGAGAGACAAGACAGACCCATTAGTTCACCTTACCATTTGACACTTTTAATTAGTCCACTGTACCCCTTATGCATTTTTGTATTTGAAGGAACTGCCATTTTGTTTCTTTAGTTCTCTGCAAAAAAACCCTGTCATGTGACTTGTGTAGAGCTCTGCAGTGGCTGACTTGTACCAGTACCTGCTCCTACAGTTACCTCCAGTATATTCCTCTCCTGGCCCTCCTTGGTGGTTTGCAAAGAATGCCATTCAGGCCCCACGCAGCTCCAGCCACTTCCTGGCCATGTGCCCTACGCAGGGCCTGCTGTCACATAGATTGGAGATGTTCAGTGGGTCTAATGGGGGCAGTCAGCTGTCACCTTGTATCAGTTGGGGGAGGCCAGACACGGAATGGTTCTAGGTGAAACAGAGGGATGGAGGGGGGAGGGAGAGAGAGAGAGACTCTAAGACAGAGCAAGAACCCTGCAGAGCAGGCAGCCGGTGCTCTGGCATAGCAGGAAGAGGGATGTACATGGTCTTCTTCTGTTTAGCCCATTCATACACAAACACACATACACATGCACGTATGCACACACAACTGTTTTTTTTAAATATTTCTGTAGATACTGTAATATGGCACTTTATGTTTAATAAATCTCTTTGCTAAATGATCACATGGAAGTTGCAGTGCCTTGGTAGCACTGAGAATAGGATGCATGATGTTGTTGGTAGAATTGCCATAGAGTGGAAGTGTGATCTTCCTGTTGATGACTTCAATGAGACTTCTCGTAATAAGTGAAAATGCTATGTCTACAATGAACCTACTGTATGTAATTCGAAAGCAAAGCACACACTTGAGAGCAATGTATTGACTATTTCTCCACCCTGCTCTTTCCCTCTCTCTCTCTGTCCCTCTCTCTATCTCTTTCTCCCGCTCTGTCCCTCTGTTCTGTCCAGAAGCCGGTGGGAAGAAGCTTCGCAGCACCGTGCAGAGGAGCACAGAGACGGGCTTGGCCGTAGAGATGAGGAGCAGGATGACTCGGCAGGCCAGCAGAGAGTCCACCGACGGCAGCATGAACAGCTACAGCTCCGAGGGAAAGTAAGTGAAGTATGACGCATACCAATGTGATAATGTACATCCCCCACAAAAAACTGTGTTTTAGGTCAAATGTAGGTTTGGGGTGCTCATTTTTATTTCCTGTCTTTTTGGGGATCTTGCCAACTCTAAATAAGCAAGTTCAAGCTTTGAGGCCTTCTTCTTTAGTCTCCATAGTTACCAGTGTCATCTCTCCCTTCTGTTCCAGCCTGATCTTCCCTGGTGTGAGACTGTCCTCCGACGCCCAGTTCTCTGACTTCCTGGATGGACTTGGCCCAGCCCAGCTGGTTGGACGACAGACGCTAGCTACACCACCCATGGGTGGGTGGATCAGATTTCTTTAACAATGTTGTGTCAAGAGATTCTGAATGAATTATATATTTGGTTTACGTGTCAAGACGCCTTTAGCGACCCCATCCCACACGGAAAGGATATCTGTATTGTGTGAATGGAGTGTTAACATTGTGTTGGCTGTGGTGTGTGTTGTTCAGGTGACATCCAGATTGGAATCGTGGACAAGAAAGGAGCGCTGGAGGTGGAAGTGATCCGAGCCCGTGGCCTTGTGGGAAAACCAGGTTCCAAGGCACTGCCAGGTAATTTACTACGTGATGTATAATATATTAATATATGCTATTTAGCAGACACATACAGTTGAAGTCGGAAGTTTACATACACCTTCGCCAAATACATTTAAACTCAGTTTTTCACAATTCCTGACATTTAATCCGAGTGAAAATTCCCTGTCTTAGGTCAGTTAGGATCGCCACTTTATTTTATGAATGTGAAATGTCAGAATAATAATAAAGATAATGATTTATTTCAGCTTTTATTTCTTTCATCACATTCCCAGTGGATCAGACGTTTACATACACTCAATTAGTTTTTGGTAGCATTGCCTTTAAATTGTTTAACTCGGGTCAAACGTTTCGGGTAGCCTTCCACAATCTTCCCACAATAAGTTGGGTGAATTTTGGCCCATTCCTCCTGACAGAGCTGGTGTAACTGAGTAGGTTTGTAGGCCTCCTTGCTCGCACAAATTTTCTATAGGATTGAGGTCAGGGCTTTGTGATGGACACTCCAATACCTTGACTTTGTTGTCCTTGAGCCATTTTGCCACAACTTTGGAAGTATGCTTGGGGTCATTGTCCATTTGGAAGACCCGTTTGCGACCAAGCTTTAACTTCCTGACTGATGTCTTGAGATGTTGCTTCAATATATCCACATAATTTTCCTCCCTCATGAAGCCATCTATTTTGTGAAGTGCACCAGTCCCTCCTGCAGCAAAGCACCCCCCACAACATGATGCTGCCACCCGCGTGCTTCCCGGTTGGGATGGTGTTCTTTGGCTTGCAAGCCTCCCCCTTTTTCCTCCAAACATAACGACGGTCATTATGGCCAAACAGTTCTATTTTTGTTTCATCAGACCAGAGGACATTTCTCCAAAAAGTATGATCTTTGTCCCCATGTGCAGTTGCAAATCGTAGTCTGGCTTTTTGATGGCGGTTTTGGAGCAGTGGCTTCTTCCTTGCTGAGCGGCCTTTCAGGTTATGTCGACATAGGACTAGTTTTACTGTGGATATAGATACTTTTGTACCTGTTTCCTCCAGCATCTTCACAAGATCCGTTGCTGCTGTTCTGGGATTGATTTGCACTTTTCGCACCAAAGTACATTCATCTCTAGGAGACAGAACGCGTCTTCTTCCTGAGTGGTATGACGGCTGTGTGGTCCCATGGTATTTATATTTCCGTACTATTGTTTGTACAGATGAACGTGGTACCTTCAGGTGTTTGGAAATTTCTCCCAAGGATGAACCAGACTTGTGGAAGTCTACAATTTATTTTCTGAGGTCTTGGCTGATTTCTTTTGATTTTCCCATAATGTCAAGCAAAGAGGCACTAAGTTTGAAGGTAGACCTTGAAATACATCCACAGGTACACCTCCAATTACTCAAATGATGTCAATTAACCTATCAGAAGCTTCTGGAATTTTCCAAGCTGTTTAAAGGCACAGTCAACTTAGTGTATGTAAACTTCTGACCCACTGGAATTGTGATACAGTGAATTATAAGTGAAATAATCTGTCTGTAAACAATTGTTGGAAAAATTACTTGTGTTATACACAAAGTAGATGTCCTAACCGACTTGCCAAAACTAAAAATTATTTTTAATGACTTAAACCTAAGTGTATGTAAACTTCTGACTTCAACTGCATACCCAAAGCTACTTACAGTACAGTACATACATTTTTTGTATTCTGTATTTGAGTGGAATAGAATAGAACCCACAGCCCCGAACCTCATGCTAGTACAAACTGATCACTACGGTAACTAGCGCTTGAACCAATTGACAATGCTGCCAATAGTATTGTAACTATTCTGTCTCTCTCTCTCTCTCTCTTCATAGCACCATATGTAAAAGTGTATCTTTTGGAAAACGGAGCCTGCATAGCCAAAAAGAAAACAAAAGTAGCAAGAAAAACCTTGGATCCCCTTTACCAGCAGCAACTGCCTTTCGAAGAGGCTCCTGGAGGGAAAGTTCTACAGGTAAACTATGTTCTACAAGGCCTTGATAAATACTTCACAGTTCACACATCATCATATTATAATAACATGTCTAATAAACCCTCTTCTCCACAGATCATCGTATGGGGAGACTACGGACGCATGGACCATAAATCCTTTATGGGAGCAGTTCAGATACTTTTAGATGAGCTGGACCTGTCTAACATGGTGATTGGCTGGTTCAAGCTCTTTCCTCCTTCCTCATTGGTGGACCCTACCTTGGCCCCCTTGACAAGAAGAGCTTCCCAAACGTCATTGGATAGCCGGTCATAGCAGTGTGTGGACTGATAGCATTGTTGTAGCAGCAGCACCCAGTGTTGAGGTTAAACAAGCTGCGACAGACCGGTCACGCCCCCCGGTTACACTGCATGCTTGATGTTGTGTCTTCTGAGCCTGTTTCTAGGGGTGCAAACGTGATCCTGTGTTTTGAGCAAAATGTCGCACACATTGTGCGTAGCGAGCGTCGCTCCCTCGGCCGGGTCGGAGCGCCAGCTCAGATTGGAAGGCCGTAACGGACTCCTTAGCACCAGGAATTGTCTCTAAATCGAGCGATTCCAGGTTTTCATCCAATCTTAAGCCATGGGGGTCGAAACTGGGAACCCGCTCGATGAGTTCTACAGAAGCCCTTTTCGAATGAAAAATACATGTTTTCGTTTTTAATGAATTATTTTGTTTTTTGTTTGTTTTATTGTCGATGTACTTGTATACCTGAAGGGGTGACTGACAGTGTTGTCCTGTCCAGAAGCTTGGTCACGCCACGCCAACAGACCTAGCTAGATATGTAAATGGAACTATGAGGATCATTGCAATAGGAGAGGTGGGGTGTCCCAACTAAAGCTCAAACTCCGAATATGAGGCCCTATATAAATACCTATAGGTAGTAGATCACACCAGAGAGACAATACTAAAGTTACTAAAGGCAATACAGAAGTGGCTACTGTACTATCGACACTCCAGAATCTATTGATCAGAACCCACAACAAGACTAACTTTTATGACTTAACGTTATTATTTCTCTGTTGATATATTGTATGAAATTTAAATGAAGATAAAAAATTAAAAAATTAATGATTTTTTTGCATGGACAAAAATTTAGCTGAAAAAAAGATAAGAAAATTATTTTCTTGAGGCTGCGACTTGCAAAAAAAGATGAAGAAAAACAAATAAAACACATCAGCCATTTTCAACAATTTATATTATTTTTAAATATAAATTTCACTAGTGCATGGTTTTCAAAGGGGAGTGAATGCAACAGCGTGATAAAAAAAGACACATTGTTTATCATTCTTTAGACCATCCATAACATAAGTCTGTGTTTGGCAGACATACAGTAAGAGAAACTAAAATAAAAACTTTTGGAGTTATTTATCCAAAAAAACTGTTTATGTGACAAAGTGATGATGAAAATAAATGTAAATTATTTATTTCATTGTAAAGGTTTACAAGCCTTATAAAGATAAACATTACGTGCAAATTGTACACGTCTCTTTCTCTCCCTTGTCCCAGGGCATCCCCCTGATATTGTCCAGAGTTTCAGGACTGTTGGTTCTTTTACAGCTCTGTATCGTTTCAATATGTCTTTTTTTTTGGGGGGGGGGGGGGGGGGGGATTTGATTTGTTTAACAAGCATGTTGAAAAGGATTTTCTGCAACATGGCTTGGGCACACCTTAAAGTAACTCAGCATGTTTTGATAAAGAGGATGTTTGGCAGTTTCTTGTACAGTGCATGTCAACTTAGTTACTTTTCCCCCCTCACCTTCAATTGAATTCTACAGCAAATTAATTACTTACTTTCATGGCCAGACTATTAAAACGTTATAACAAAACATTCCACCAACCCCTAGATCATATTTTATTTCCACTTTTTCAAAAAGAATGACAAGGAAAAATATTTTATATTCATTGGAGGTTGACAAAAAAGTTGTGGTTGCAAGTGTATTTTATTTCAGTATTGTTAACTAACATGCAAAAATAATCTGTATTGGTACAGCAAGAAGGATATTTATGTCCAAGCAAGAAGCGGCAAACATACAACTTATGTACTGTATATTGCTGTGTAGTTCAGGCACTGTTTGTGAGGACGAGTAAAACACAAGGTCAAACAACATGGGATGTTGCCACACTATATGAATTTTGTTTTTTTGTTTTTGTGAAAAGGACATTTATTTCATATTTTTATTCGTTTATTTACAAGCCAAGACCAGTTTTGTTTTTTTATTTTTAGTAATTATAAATGCTTCTTGTGTATGGAAGGTATAAGAATCTTACAGTTATGTCTGAATGAAAATAAACTGAGACATTATTCCTTTTCCATGTTAAACCTATACATTCTAATGTCCATCCAATATCTTGATGCTATATACTTTCATTTTTGATTTACATTGTACATATTAGAAATTTGAATAAAACAAGCAAACTCAAATAGATGAATACAATATTTTGGAATAGGAATAATGTCTCACATGATGACAAAGACATATGTTATTTACCCTTTTGAATGCCTTTTCTTTCTTTTGTTTTGGTGCAATGTGTTTATGCCAAGGCTATGTCTTGGTGAAGTATGGTTGAGTACAGAGATTTATGTAAGTTATTTTTCAAATAAAAAATGGATATTACACCGACACTGAGTACCAGTGAGCAATATCAACATACAAAAACATTTTTTCTGGCCATGACTATTTCATGTTCCAAAACATCCATAAACTATTGTCTTTATTCATTCAGGTAGGTTGTTCCACAGCATCCACAAATTACTGTCTTTATTTCTCCAGGTAGGTTGTTCCACAGCATCCACAAATTACTATCTTTATTTCTCCAGGTAGGTTGTTCCACAACATCCACAAATTACTATATTTATTTCTCCAGGTAGGTTGTTCCACAACATCCACAAATTACTATATTTATTTCTCCAGGTAGGTTGTTCCACAACATCCACAAATTACTGTCTTTATTTCTCCAGGTAGGTTGTTCCACAACATCCACAAATTACTATATTTATTTCTCCAGGTAGGTTGTTCCACAACATCCACAAATTACTATATTTATTTCTCCAAGTAGGTTGTTCCACAACATCCCCAAATTACTGTCTTTATTTCTCCAGGTAGGTTGTTCCACAACATCCACAAATTACTATCTTTATTTCTCCAGGTAGGTTGTTCCACAACACCCACAAATTACTATATTTATTTCTCCAGGTAGGTTGTTCCACAACATCCACAAATTACTATCTTTATTTCTCCAGGTAGGTTGTTCCACAACACCCACAAATTACTATCTTTATTTCTCCAGGTAGGTTGTTCCACAACATCCACAAATTACTATCTTTATTTCTCCAGGTAGGTTGTTCCACAACATCCACAAATTACTATATTTATTTCTCCAGGTAGGTTGTTCCACAACACCCACAAATTACTATCTTTATTTCTCCAGGTAGGTTGTTCCACAACATCCACAAATTACTATCTTTATTTCTCCAGGTAGGTTGTTCCACAAATTACTATCTTTATTTCTCCAGGTAGGTTGTTCCACAAATTACTGTCTTTATTTCTCCAGGTAGGTTGGGAGTAAAAAGAAAAACCCATTGTCTTTTACAATAACAAACTGTCTGGCAAGTATCAACTTGGTCACAAACTTTGTGGCCCACTAATGGTTCCTACCTATTCTACAGTCTACGCTACAAATATTTTGTCTTTCAGAAATGTATACAGCATGTGAACAAATCAAGACTTAGGTCAAGCTGGGGGAAGTTAAGAGACAAGAAGTAGCAGTCAGTTCCACTTCCCCTCATATGAGTGCAAAGTTGTGCTTCCACTAAATTATTTGGCAACAGTACAGATGAAAGAACAACCTATACTTTTGGAGAGAGCCAGGAATACATTTTACTACAGAACTAAAAAGAAAGTTCCTCTTTTACTGTTTTAACACCACCTACTCAGCTGTGTAGAGTGGTATGTTGGAATGACCAACAATGCTCTATGCTCCTTATATTGAAGGTTGTACTACTTGAATAGTAAGTAAGTAATTAAGTATGTTAGTTAGTTAGTTAGTTAGTTAGTTATTTAACCACCTATCACAAAATACTTTACTTCAACAATGACAGTACTGTATTTTGAGTTTATTCTTCACGTGTTTGTTGAGATGAACTCCTGTAGTGTGGTTAGACAGTTAAATGAGCGACACCACGATGATAACTGGGAGGTGACTAAGTTCTGAAATTTTAAATGGGAAATGAGTAAGTGTTGAGGTTAAAATTGGTATGAAAGCTTGAGAGTTCTGCTTATCATTTCACATAGTCTACTATACAGACATACCACACAGGACCAGCAGGTAAGGGAGACACTGTGTTGTGATAATGCTGAATTTGTGAGGCTCTAGTAATGCTTTCCAAAGTATTGGTGGATGGTTGTGAAAAACTATGTTTAATGTATAAGGTTGGACACACCAGTGTCTGCCCAAGATAGTCAACAGTCACTGTAGCTTTAAAGCTACTTTTGGTTCCCTCTAACTATATGTTATGCTAAACGTTACCCAAAATGTTTATGGAAATGATAAATCAAATGAAATCATATGTATTTATCCTCTTGGATTTCAGGCATATCTCAGTCCTCTTGATATTAATAGATTGTTTGATTATTCTTTCTGAATGCCTGGTTGGTTGTGTCGTGTCTTTACTATCATTAACTGAAGACTGATAGTTTTTATCAAAGATTCTCTGTAATTAGTTACTACGCGATCAACTGATTAATCACGTAACTAATTAACTAGGAAGTCGGGGCACCAAGGAAAAATATTCAGATTATTTTATCTGATCAATTAGTCTTCGAATTAATGAATTATTTACTTTATCTCACGTTAGTCTCATTCCAAACGTCGTAAATGGTTGGTTATCTGCACAAACCCAGTCTTCACTATTAGTCATCCATGCATCAATTGTCTTAAATCATGTATTTATTACTAACTAAGCAATTCACAGAAATGCATAAACAAACAAACAAACAAGGTAAATGTGGTTACATTAAATGAGAATGTGCCCTAGTGGGCTAAACCGGCATGGTGGCTTGTTAGACAAAAGGGGAAGTGGGGGTCGACTAAGAGGTCACTGCAGAGTGATAATTATAACAATTTAAATGCTAATCCTTTGCACATGAACGCTCACTCATTCAGGAACAATTGCAATCAATATATATATTTCCGCTCAGTGTGTCGTCTTGATCGCTGGTGAAAAGTTAATTTATTTTGTAGAATTGTCCATCTCTCTCCCTCTCTCTATCGGTTGTGGTTAGAGGGGATTGTTCAGAGTGACATTCGTTATAGAATGCATGTTTCGGGGGTTGTTGTTCTTTGCGTTCAATGATAGCGAATTCCTAGCTGCAGACTAGTAATCAATATCAAAGACTTGTTCTTCTTCTGTGAGTATCGATAGTCTAAGAGTTTAACAGTGGCATGGTTAAAAGATTCAGCAATGGTCTACAACCTTTGTCTCCCCTAATGGAGAAAAACATGGTCTGCAACCTTTAGCCATCTCGTAATTGAGGTAAGCTTGGTCTGCTGATCGAAAACCCGAGTGGGGTTTTTATTTGGAATGGCAGAAAAGGCTGTCCCAGGATGTCTGACTCTAACTGGGCTCAGGGACGGTCCTCTGATTTAGTTAAAATCCAATTCCCTTTTTGAGTTTACCTTCATTAAACATCCAAAATCACATTATAAAATAGTGTAAACAGTATCATACTCACTCATTCATCTTATACAATTAGATGTAAACCTCATATCTGAGGCTATTACATAAACAACGTTATGGTAATGTGCCACACCGTCTTCCATGAGCTTCCCAAGTTGTGACAGATGGACCAGTTCGTAGCTGGATTCTTCACCGATCTTTTATACTTTCTCTGGAACATGAAATTTGTTCGTCCTCAAGTTCTGTGAGGTGGAAGGATTTCCTTTGTCCTCTATGAAAACTTACTCTCTCTATACTATGTGGCAGGGTCTTCTCAGGAATTTACGACCTCTGACCACAGCAGCCTAGTTAAAGGAGGCAAGAAGGAAGCAGGGAGAGGTGGATGGGTTTGCTATACCCAAAGAGGCCAACATCATGACAGTTGTTTTGATCTTTTTTTTCAGTGTGCTTAGGTACCTTATTTTACGTAAATAAATGACCAGATATTTACCAAGAAATTACATGGTTTAAATGGAAAGGACACAGTTCTAACCTATGAATTACATGTTTCTTTTGGATACATTCAGTCTTCTTTTTTGCCACTTAGTCTGAGACCATTTCAGTAATGGAATTTCCGAGGATTTTACAGTATTATCACACAGATATTTGTCCTTCTTCCTTTCTCAGGTACTGTTTCATCAATGATGAAAACAACTTGCCCTCAATTGAAACAAGCCCTGTATCACTCCTGGTCCGCTGCTGCAGACCTGTACACAACAAACACCAGGAAGGGCTGGAGAAACCGATCAGTCCTCTTGATCATCTGTCTCACCTTCAGTCTCATCCTGAGCTCCTTCCTCCTCCTCTACCTGCTCTATGTCCTGCAGTACGGCCTGATGGTGGCTGCTGGGATAGCAGGCTCCTGTTGGGTGGCAGTGGGGGCCTCTCTGTTCCTCTCTAAGAGGGTGCGGTGCTTTGGGGTTCTGTTTGTGCTGTCTTGTGGGATGAGGCAGGGCCGGAACGTTCTCATCACCGCCGGGACAAGTTTGGTGGTTCTCAAGAACGTCCAGAACACGCTGGAGAACATCACAGGGCTCAGTAGGAGTATGGTGTGCAACCTGCAGGCCAAGAGGGTGTCCATCGACACCACGCCGCTCTGTAACTACGTCAGGATGTTGAGATGGGTTGGCGACGTACTCCGAGCTTTCACAGACTTCGGGGTGGCGGAGTTGGTTTCTGATCTGGAGGTCACGTCCAGAGGAGACTCTGAGAAGTTGAGGGAGAGGCTGGTTGAAGCTGAGAGGACTCTAAATGGAACTGCCAAGAGCGTCTGGGCCGCGGTGGACACGCTGTCCTCTGTAAGTCAGAGACTTTTCCCTGCCTTCAGTTTCCTCCTGTTGATGGGCTTCACAGTGCTGCACTTGAGGAGATATTGCCATGACAAGAAATATGAAAACGTGTACATAACCAGGACATTCATACATTTTGATGAGAAGCAGAAGGCAGAAGGAAGGCCTCCAGTGCTCCCCCTCACACCGAAGGAGGCTAGACGCTACATCACCATCCCTTACCCTCGACTCAGGGCCACGGAAGGGAAAGCCATACTGAAATTCAGTTTCCCAGTGTTCATCCATTGTCTAGCCTGGGTCTTGTTCATAGGTGTTGATGTACTCATGTTCTGGTTTGTTGAGGTCATCAGAACGCGACTTCATGAGCTAGAGCCATTTCATGTTCCTTTGATTATGAACATAAACGTAAGTATCTATGTTAATAAAGCACACAACAAGATACTGCCTTAATTAATTCAATACAATCTAGCCACTAGGCTATAACCATGTTGCTCTACTGAACCATTGTTGTTTCAGGAAGACATGACCATTATTGGTGTCCCCATTTCAGAGGAGATCAACAGGAGGGATTTCTCCTACCAGGTGTCCATCTTTGAGAAGAGTTGCCTTCCTAAACCTAGATTAGTACTCTATGACTCCATCCTGCCTCTGGTTGTGTTACTAGCTGCCCTTCTCAGCATGTCCCTGATGTCTGCCAAGCTCACACAGATCAGGCTCGTGGTGTGTGAGCAGTTCTTCTCCACCAATGCTGAGGAGAGGGTGGAGTTTCTGCATGCTAAGATCCTGAAGAAGAGATCAAGAAAGAAAGGGAACAGGAAAGCTGAGGAAAGTAGTCTGAGATCCCTCATCAAGAAGGTCTGTATAATCCAGAGATCATTGATAAACATTGATGGAGACCTTAGAATGGTATAATACTGTATATTACATAGATGTTCTTATGTGGCCTACAGTACTGCACATTGCCATAATTTGTCCCAGGGAAAAAGTGCAGATTCATTTCTCAGTACAACAATAGATACAGTATATGTAAGTTACTAAAGTACTGTTTGATTAATCCATACTTTCTTCATCAGACAGATTTCTGGTGTCCAATACTCTACAGACCACAGGAGTATGACAATGTTCAGCAAGCAAGCTAGACTTTCTGCTGCCACAGGAAGAAGTGAGAGACACTTTTTTTTGTTGAAAATGTGAAATGTGAGTTATGAAACACGTTACATTATAACAACTAAAATCTAGACTAATGACATGTTGTCATTGTAAATACATATAGTATTTCAGTTTGTTAATTCATGTACCTGTATAAATAAAGGTTAAAAAAACATGTTTTTATAATAATAAAAATAAAGGTTAAATGATGGTTACCAAGGTTTCTACGCAACTTTTTGAAGCAATCTAATCTAATTGGGACAAAATGACACTTCATTTTAAAGAATAAAAACACCTCAAAAACAGCCATCAATCCCAGTAACTGAGATATAAACATATTGTATCTCTATGTCATGCATTTTCTTCATTGTTACCATGCCCATGGAGTTTGGATGATCATAAGTGCACAGGGTAATTGTCTGCAATGAGAACACGAAGCTCTGCAAAACATGATATCTGTTTCAGTTGTTTAATGTCGATCAAAAACGACAGGGACAGTTTTGCTGACATCATCACGCAAACCAGACCTTCCCTAAATGTGCACGCCACTATTCAGTTCCCATCATGCACTTGGTGTTTAGTCACACACCATTAGCATTATATCCAGACGCCACAATGCTCATCTACCACAGTGATTGTAGTGGGTCCTGACAGTGACACATTCCCCTTCACAGAATGCTGACAGTCAGTCAGGAGACGTACCCCTCTAAGCTTCTGTAACGTTGAAATATGACGTTACATTTACCAGATTATTTCGTGTCAAGGTATTTACAGTGGGGTTCAAAATTATTGACTAACTTTTTTAAGATGAACAAAAATGACTGCTTAAAATAAATCATTCAAATACTGAGCTATATTGTATACTTAAAAAAATTGGGAAATTATATTATTTATACTATTACAATTTCTGAGAGAAGGATTTTGTTTAAAAAGTAACATATATTTTTTCTCAAACATTTAGGGGTAAAAAATATTGACACCCCTGTTTTCAATACCTTTTAATATCTCACCTTGCGAGAATAATGGCACTGAGATTTTTCTAAGAAAAATATGAGTTGGAGAACACATTGGGAGGGATCTTAAACCATTTCTCAATACAGAATCCTTCCAGATACGTGTTCCTATGGACTGCACAAATGAATTCAAACCACAAGTTTTCAATGGGTTTCAAGTCCGGAAACTGAGATGACCATTGCAAAATTTTGATTTTTCCAAATAAATAATATAATTTCCCAATTTTTTGGAGTGTACAATATAGCTCATTATTTTAATGATTTATTGAAAACATGTGGTTTGAATTGAAGAGTGCAGTCCATAAGCACATACTAAGGATCCGAAAGGATTCTGAATGGAGGAAGTTTCTAAGATTGCTCCCAATGTGTTCTCCAACTCATAAAACATTTTAGAAAAAGGCTCAGTGCCGTTATTGAAAGGTATTGAAAACCGGGGTGTCAATCATTTTGACCCCTACCTTTTCTCTTCAGCAATTGCATTAGTATAAAATAATATCATTTTCTAACATTTGGGGAGCATACAATATAGCTCAGTATATTCATTATTTATTTTTGCTCATCCTAATCAAGGGCATCAATAATGTTGGACCCCACTGTATATGAAGATAAAGGATAATGTGACATTTTTTGCCTAATACCAGAATTGGACATGACATTGCTTAATTGTGCTAGGCAGGTCAACTCAGTAAAGTGCAGTGTGAGTGTTTGAAAGAAAATATATACTTATTTTAACCCAGTTCTATTACTGAGAGAAGGCACAGTGAAAGAGAAGACAGAGTGACAGAGAAGGCAGAGTGAAGGAGAAGGCAGAGTGAAGGAGAAGGCACAGTGAAAGAGAAGGCAGAGTGAAGGAGAAGGCAGAGTGAAGGAGAAGGCAGAGTGAAGGAGAAGGCAGAGTGAAAGAGAAGACAGCGTGAAGGAGAAGGCACAGTGAAAGAGAAGGCAGCGTGAAGGAGAAGGCACAGAGAAAGAGAAGACAGAGTGAAGGAGAAGGCACAGAGAAAGAGAAGACAGAGTGAAGAAGAAGGCACAGAGAAAGAGAAGACAGAGTGAAGGAGAAGGCACAGAGATGAGTGGGCTGACTGTGACTCACACACTGCTGCCACTGACCCCTAGCATTCCCTCTGATAAACTCACATTATGTCTGCAGAGCCCCAGCGGCTCAGTACCACGCCAGCATGTCAGCATGCCCAGTAGGAGACAATCCCAATGTGTAGTGTGATGCTGTGTGACAGCAGGACTGGGCCTTTTTTACATAGGGCCAGGATGCAATCCAAGGCGCGTTGCAGCGCTGCACTACCTACAATTTCCCCGGCGTTTGTGAAGCTCGCATTCATGGTAAATGCTGCGAATGTCAGATGATAATTTCCAATTGAAAGCTATTTTCAAGTGTAAATTAGCTTTCAATGTAAAACACTGTGCGCTTCTAGACAACCTGCATTTGATGGTATCCCGGCTATAGTTTAACACGGAGGTAAGGGTAGACTCTCGTCCAATATGCCAGATACAAACATAACAAAGACATATTGTTGGAAGTTATGTGTTGAAATGGGTATCACCGTCATCATCATCAAATATAACTATGCAAGTGTTTATTTCAAATAGAAATAACATAATAGATTTTATGCAATTGATAAATTGTACTAAATAGTTTGGAAACATAAACATTGAAATAAATCATTCTCTTTACTATTATTCTGACATTTCACATTCTTAAAATAAAGTGGTGATCCTAACTCCCCTAAAACAGGGAATTTTACTAGGATTAAATGTCAGGAACTGAGTTTAAATGTATTTGGCTAAGGTGTATGTAAACTTCCGACTTCAACTGTGTGTATATATATATATATATATATATATATATATATATATATATATATATTTACTGAGTGTACAAAACATTAGGAACACCTTCTCTTTCCATGATAGACTGACCAACAGTGGCATGTGTTCGTGGATGCCAAGGGAAGCCAGGCTTTCCCAAATATTTGACCAATAAAAACATTTAAATGATAAAATATTGTATCTTTTGTCTCTCCCTGTGTTTTCATAATTTTCTGTCAATTCGCAAGTGGCTGAATCTCACCAGAATAATCACCCGAGCGAGGAAAACAGTGCCCCTCTCTCTCAGTATGTGTCGACCATGTATCTGATGCTGTCTGGACCAAAAGAGTATCACATGTTGCCGCTGTACCATTTGATTGATTGATGCCAGCAAATATTTGGCCTTCCTTGATAAACAAATTATAAAATGATTTACCAATCAGCGTTGAGCTGAGCTCAACTGTGGGTTGTCCTGGTGTAGCAAAACGCCACCCCCCCCCCAAGGGAGGCCTGTTTGGATTTGGCTTCAGACCAATCAAATAATTTCCTTTGCAAAACGCCATCTTCTGAAAAACGTGTCTGTTTCTGCTCTGCTTGTGTTGATGTCCTGCAGTATATTGCTTCCTTTCCTAAACCATGGATGGAGATGGGGATTTGGACTTGTGGTTTTGACTTGATTCTCTTTATAAATTGGGTAGTTTGAGCCTTGAATTGGCTGAAAGCCGTGGTATATCACACAATATTTATTTTTACTGCTCTAATTACATTGGTAATCAGTTTATAATAGCAAAAAGGTTCTGTATTTATTTTCTTAGTCAACCTTGTGTTCTGTTCTATTTGTGTTAATTATTTTTGTGCCTTTGTTTGTTTTGACTCTACTTCCTCTCTTTGTGAGAACCCATTATTGGATGCCTTCGGTCCTAGTTTTATTTATTTATTTTTTGTTGTTGAATTTTACCCCTTTTTTCTCCCCAATTTCGTGGTATCCAATTGTTGTAGTAGCTACTATCTTGTCTCATTGCTACAACCCCCGTACAGGCTCGGGAGAGACGAAGGCTGAATGTCATGCGTCCTCCGATACGCAACCCAACCAGCCGTACTGCTTCTTAACACAGCGCGGAAGCCAGCCGCACCAATGTGTCGGAGGCTACACCGTGCACCTGGCAACCTTGGCTAGCGCACACTGCGCCCGGCCCGCCACAGGAGTCGCTGGTGCGCGATGAGACAAGGAGATCCCTACCGACCAATCCCTCCCTAACCCGGACGACGCTAGGCCAATTGTGCGTCGCCCCACGGACCTCCCGGTTGCGGCCGGTTACGACAGAGCCTGGGCGCGAACCCAGGGACTCTGATGGCACAGCTGGCGCTGCAGTACAGCGCCCTTAACCACTGCGCCACCCGGGAGGCCCCACCTTCGGTCCTAGTTTTGATTCACACCTTTTTCTCCCTGAGTGTTCATTACAGAATACCTCACCTAAAAACCGAATGGATTTAGCGGAGATACTGCGGCGCCTAACCCAGCAGAGGAGCTTATGGAGGAAATCTGCCACCCTCTCCGCCAGCCTATCCCTACAATGCCAGGTATCGTAACCCATAGCCCTCATTCATTCATATCCATGCCTGGAAAATATGACGGTTCACCTGGGAAATGTCAGGGATTTCTGATGCAATGCAGCAAATACATTGAGCACAACCTCACTAACTTCGCCACCAACAAGAGCAGGATTGATTTTGTTGTCTCTACTCACAGGCAAAGCCCTGGATTGGGCCACCACCATTTGATCACTCTCCTTCCGGTCGTCCTATAGGAGACCTCCTCATAGAACTTCACAAGGATGCAATTCAGCTGCCAGTATGCCCTCGAGTTCCTCACAATGGCTGCAAGGAGTGGATGGAGTGAGGCTGCTTCAGGCGGAGCTGGCCTGTAGAGGTGACCTTCAGGATTTAAATCAATACATTCATATGTCCATCTCCATCGACCACCTCATCTCCGACCGCTGAAAAACTCTGCCACCCAGGAACCCGAAACCTTCTCTTTCCATGATTCCATTATCCCGAGTCTTCCAGAGCCCATGCAGTTGGGCCAAGCTCTTCTCCCGTGTATTGAACGTCAAAGGCTGATCCAAGAAGGGCTCTGCCTATACTGTGGTTGGAAAGATCATCTACTCAGCCATTGCCCTGTTCGCCCCCAACGGAGAGATGAGAAGGGTCCCTCCACTGCCATGAAGGTAGGCGTGTCCTTATTTCTAAATATCTCCCAGAAGCAATTCTCCATCCCAGTATTGATAACCGTGAAGGGGGATACTAAGTACGTAGGGGGCTTGATAGATTCGGGAGCAGCAGGTAATTTTATCGCTCACCAGCTAGTACAAGAGCTTGATATTGATTTAACACCTGTCACCCCTCTCTTAAGGATTAACACCCTGGACGGGCAGCCATTGGGCACAGGCTTCATTACACACCTGACACAGAGCGTCACCCTCCAGATTGGAGTCTTCCACACCGAAACCATTCAACTCATGGAACTCTCATCCCCTAAACAGCCACTCATCCTCGGACACCCCTGGCTCTGTCATCACGACCCTGCCACCTTGTGGCGACAATGTGAACTACTGTCCTGATCTTCTAACAGCTTCACCAGTTGTCTCAGCCTACCCTGCAGAGCCACCACCATTGAGGCCTCTGCCTCTGCAGTGCCACCAGGGTGGTGGAGCTGGTGAAGCTGGTAGAAGACCAGGACAGTACCATCTGTATACGCCCAGTGCAGCAATGTCTTCAGCAAAATCAAGGCCTCCACTCTGCCATCACATCGCCCAGGGGACTGTTCTATTGACTTACTCCCTGGAGTGTCCCCACCGAAGGGCTGTGTTTACCTCCTATCTATCCCGGAAAATGAGGCAATGGAGAACTACATTGATGAAACTCTTAAACGGTTTCATTCATCCTTCTTCCCCAGCTGCGTCCAGCTTCTTCTTCATTGTAAAAAAGGACGGTGGTCTCCGTCCATGTATTGATTACCATTCCCTGAATGACGTCACAACCAAGAACCTCTTCCTCTGATCCCAGCGACCCTTGAACAAGTGGGCCCTGCCAACATCTATACAAAACTCGACCTGCGAAGTGCATATAACCTTGTCCCTATACTTGAAGGCGATGAATGGAAGACGGCCTTTATCAAAGCACGAGGGCACTATGAATACCTGGTCATGCCCTACGGCCTTACTAACGCCCCCGCTGTCTTCCAATCCTTTATGAACAGGATTTGCCTGGATATGATCAACCGCTTTCTCATCGTCTACATTGATGACATCCTGATATACAGTGCCTTGCGAAAGTATTCGGCCCCCTTGAACTTTGCAACCTTTTGCCACATTTCAGGCTTCAAACATAAAGATATAAAACTGTATTTTTTTGTGAAGAATCAACAACAAGTTGGACACAATCATGAAGTGGAACGACATTTATTGGATATTTCAAACTTTTTTAACAAATCAAAAACAGAAAAATTGGGCGTGCAAAATTATTCAGCCTCCTTAGGTTAATACTTTGTAGCGCCACCTTTTGCTGCGATTACAGCTGTAAGTCGCTTGGGGTATGTCTCTATCAGTTTTGCACATCGAGAGACTGACATTTTTTCCCATTCCTCCTTGCAAAACAGCTTGAGCTCAGTGAGGTTGGATGGAGAGCATTTGTGAACAGCAGTTTTCAGTTCTTTCCACAGATTCTCGATTGGATTCAGGTCTGGACTTTGACTTGGCCATTCTAACACCTGGATATGTTTATTTTTGAACCATTCCATTGTAGATTTTGCTTTATGTTTTGGATCATTGTCTTGTTGGAAGACAAATCTCCGTCCCAGTCTCAGGTCTTTTGCAGACTCCATCAGGTTTTCTTCCAGAATGGTCCTGTATTTGGCTCCATCCATCTTCCCATCAATTTTAACCATCTTCCCTGTCCCTGCTGAAGAAAAGCAGGCCCAAACCATGATGCTGCCACCACCATGTTTGACAGTGGGGATGGTGTGTTCAGCTGTGTTGCTTTTACGCCAAACATAACGTTTTGCATTGTTGCCAAAAAGTTCAATTTTGGTTTCATCTGACCAGAGCACCTTCTTCCACATGTTTGGTGTGTCTCCCAGGTGGCTTGTGGCAAACTTTAAACAACACTTTTTATGGATATCTTTAAGAAATGGCTTTCTTCTTGCCACTCTTCCATAAAGGCCAGATTTATGCAATATACGACTGATTGTTGTCCTATGGACAGAGTCTCCCACCTCAGCTGTAGATCTCTGCAGTTCATCCAGAGTGATCATGGGCCTCTTGGCTGCATCTCTGATCAGTCTTCTCCTTGTATGAGCTGAAAGTTTAGAGGGACGGCCAGGTCTTGGTAGATTTGCAGTGGTCTGATACTCCTTCCATTTCAATATTATCGCTTGCACAGTGCTCCTTGAGATGTTTAAAGCTTGGGAAATCTTTTTGTATCCAAATCCGGCTTTAAACTTCTTCACAACAGTATCTCGGACCTGCCTGGTGTGTTCCTTGTTCTTCATGATGCTCTCTGCACTTTTAACGGACCTCTGAGATTATCACAGTGCAGGTGCATTTATACGGAGACTTGATTACACACAGGTGGATTGTATTTATCATCATTAGTCAATTAGGTCAACCTTGGATCATTCAGAGATTCTCACTGAACTTCTGGAGAGAGTTTGCTGCACTGAAAGTAAAGGGGCTGAATAATTTTGCACGCCCAATTTTTTAGTTTTTGATTTGTTAAAAAAGTTTGAAATATCCAATAAATGTCGTTCCACTTCATGATTGTGTCCCACTTGTTGTTGATTCTTCACAAAAAAATACAGTTTTATATCTTTATGTTTGAAGCCTGAAATGTGGCAAAAGGTCGCAAAGTTCAAGGGGGCCGAATACTTTCGCAAGGCACTGTAGTCCAAGTCCCTGAAGGAACACATACAGCATGTGTAAAGCTTCTTCAACAGCTCCTTGACCATAACCTTTATGTGAAGACTGAAAAGAGCACCTTCCATGCAACCTCTAAACTTCCTCGGTTTCGTACTGACACCTGGAGGGGTCAGCATGGATGAGAACAAAGTTCCCGCCGTCAGTAACTGGCCCAAACCCACCACGGTTAAGGAACTCCAACATTTCATTGGGTTCTCCAACTACTATCGCCGGTTCATTCGGAACTTCAGTTCTACTGCCGCTCCCCTCACTGCCCTTACCAGCCAAAAGACCCGGACCCTTCAATGGACTGATACCGCCCTGACTGCTTTCAACAACTTGAAACGCCTCTTCACCTCAGCTCCTGTCCTTCGCCAACCTGATCCGGCCCTTCCTTTCACCCGGGAGGTGGATGCCTCCGAAGTAGGATTAGGAGCCATACTCTCTCAGTGGGTGGGAACACCTCCAAAATTACATCCCTGTGCCTTCTTCTCCAGGAAGTTATCCTCCGCTGAGAGGAATTACGATGTGGGGAACAGAGAACTACTCGCCATCAAGCTGGCCCTCAAGGAGTGGCGCCACTGGTTGGAGTGAGCACAACATCCCTTTCTCGTCCTAACAGATCATCGTAATCTGGAATATATCAGAGGGGCCAAGAGGTTAAACTCCAGACAAGCCCGCTGGGCTCTTCTTCACATGCTTCCATTTTCATGTTACTTACATCCCTGGAAAGAAAAATGTAAAAGCTGATGCTCTCTCCCGCCAGTTTGACCTTCCGACCAGTAATTCAGATCCTACATCCATTCTTCCTTCCTCTTGCATTATGGGACCGGTACAGTGGGAGGTTCACTCTGCCATACAAGAAGCCCTAACCTCAGACCCAGCTCCTCCTGAGACACCAGCTGGGAGGAGTTACGTACCAGCAGCTGTTAGACCCCAACTGATACAATGGTGTCACACGTCCTTGGAGTCAGGACATGCAGGCATTACACGAACCACCGAACTTCTAGCCCGTAAGTTCTGGTGGTCCTCACTGGCATCCGATGTAAGGGATTACGTACTCTCCTGTCCAGTCTGCGCCCAAACCAAAAGCCCTCGTCATCTCCCTTCCGGTAAGCTTCAACCTTTGCCAATCCCTCACAGACCCTGGTCCCACATAGCTGTTGACATCCTCAGACCTTCCTGAATCCTATGTTAATACCACCATCCTTGTCATAGTAGACCGTTTTTCAAAAATGTGTCGTCTTCCTCATTTACCTAACACCATGGAATTGGCTGAGTGTATGTTCCAGCAAGTGTTCCGTCTGTATGGGATTCCGGAGGACATCATCTCTGACCACGGGCCCCAGTTTGTCTCCCGGGTGTGGCGAGCGTTCTGTGACCGACTGGGGGTCGCCCACAGCCACTCCTCCGGGTACCATTCCCAGACCAATGGGCAGACGGAACGCCTGAACCAAGAAATAGGGAAGTACCTCCGCCAACAATGTTCTGCCTCTCCACATGACTGGAGTCCGTATATGGCCTGTACCGAATATGCTCAAAACTCACTCATGCATTCATCCCTCCACCTTACTTAATTTCAGTGTGTACTTGGTTACGAATCACCCATGTTTCCCTGGGAGGCAGAGCCTGGTACTGTCCTAGATGTCGATGACTGGTTTCGGCGTAGTGAGCTGGTATGGGAGAAAGCAAGAAGCCTCTAATAGCCAGAAATGCTTTGCCGACAGACGCCGCCGACGTATGCCACTCTTTCACCCCGGACAGCGTGTGTGGCTCTACCACAGACGTCCTCACTTCTTTGGTCCCTTCAATATAACCCATCGCATCAACCCTATCACGTACCGCCTCTAGTTACCCCGTCAGTATAAAATCTCCTCGTCCTTCCATGTGTCTCTGTTAAAACCGGACACCTACAGTCCTATTCAGCCTCCAGTCTCTACCCACACCGTTTGACGTCAGAGGGAACCTGCCTACGCCATTCAGGCCATCCTTGATCCCAAACGCCTGAGGTCGCATCCACTATCTAGTGGACTGGAAAGGTTATGGGCCTGAAGACCGGTCCTGGGTCCCCAACCAGGACATCCTCGACCCAGAGATGATTCAGGCATTCCACCGTAACTGTCCGGATCGTCCCGCTCCCCGATCCCGGGGTCGACCCCCGAACAGAACCACTGGACCTTGACGCAGAATGTCGGGTCATTTCACGACCCTGTCAAACCGGCCTGCCGGACCTCTGCTCCGCCTCCTGCCTCCCGCCCGCTCCACCCTCCAGTGCTGTTGGGTCATCAGGAGCCTCCCTTGGGGGGGTTCTGTATTTATTTTCTTAGTCATTACAAAGGCACTTCTGGGGTTTGTAATATAAGGCCAATGGCTAAGGGGATTAGTGTTCAACTAGTCTATAAACCAGGTGAGTAAAAAATATAAATATATTTTACTTGCGCCACATGGTCTTCTATGACAAGGATGGTATCTTTAAGTTTGTTTTCAGTGTATTAAACTTAGCATATATAGCCTTGTTGATTTGATGTTTAAATATATTTTGTGCTGGAATAGAAGTGATCCTGTTGACTTTGAGCTGACTTGCAGTAACTCTGTGGTTCTAAATCAGCAGTTGTTTAGTAAACTGTCTAAAGTGTTTACTTCCTTGACCATGCTGTAGGTGATAACTGTTTGTGTGCAATATTTGCTTTGTGGACTTCACCGGACAGATGCTGCTCTCCGGTTTTGGGATGAGTTGAATTTATTCTGCCACTGAGACTGTGTTTTTGTTGTAACGACCTCATTTCCCAGTGCCTTTAAATTGACACAATATTTAATCAGCTTTTTACGTGAGGTATGAAATGACCTCATGTTTCCTCTCTAAATGTCACAGGGTTTGTGTTCTCTCTGTAACGGCTTTCTTCCTGGGAAGGAGAGGCGGACCAAAACGCAGCGTGGTTAGAGTTCATGTTCTTTAATAAGAGACACTTAACATGAACTAACTACAAAACAATAAATGTGAAAACCGAACACAGTCTTATCTGGTGCATAGACACCAAGACAAGAAACAATCACCCACAAAACCCAACACAAAACAGGCTACCTAAATATGGTTCCCAATCAGAGACAATGACTAACACCTGCCTCTGATTGAGAACCATATCAGGCCAAACATAGAAATAGACAAACCAGACACACAACAATGAATGCCCACCCAGCTCACGTCCTGACCAACACTAAAACAAGGAAAACACAAAATAACTATGGTCAGAACGTGACACTCTCCAGGAAAATATTCACAAAGGATTGGTAGTGCTGAGCAGAGCACTCTATTTGATTTAGTCCATGCAGTATTAAATACTTCATAATAAAATTTCCACAAATTTGAATTCCCAATATTTAATTTCATGCAACATTTTGATTCTATATACACTGAGTGTACAAAACATTAGGAACACCTGCTCTTTCCATGACATAGACTGACCAGGTTCAAAAGGCACTCGCACATCTGAGCTATCTTTGTTGCAGGTGCATGGTAATAGTTAAATAAGATGAGAAAAATGAAGAAACCCGCACACTGCTCTTGCTAGTATCACTGCTCTTTAAAACCTCTTGAGACTAGGCAGTATTTTGATGTTTGGATGAAAAACGTGCCCAAATGAAACTGCCTATTTCTCAGGCCCAGAAGCTAGAATATGCATAGAATTGGCAGATTAGGATAGAAAACACTCTAAAGTGTCCAAAACTGTCAAAATATTGTCTGTGAGTATAACAGCTAAAATCCAACTAGGAAGTGCTGTTATTTTGAAACCCTCTCTGTTCCATTGCATGCCTTCCCTCCATTTAAAGGGATATCAACCAGATGGCTATGGCTTCCACATGGCTTCCACATGGTGTGAACAGTCTTTAGACATAGTTTCAGGCTTTTATTCTGAAAAATGAGTGAAAATGATCACATCGCGTCAGTGCATAGCTGGGTGTCCCCAGAGTTTTGCATACGCCAACAACTTGGAGCAGACCTTTACTCTCTCTCTCTCCTATTGAAAAAGCTACCGTCCGGTTGAAATCTGATCGATTATTTATTGTAAAAACAACCTGAGGATAGATTATATGTTTCTACAAACTTTACGGATACTATTTGGAATTTTCGTCTGCCCGTCGTGACCTGCACGAGCCTGTGGATTACTGAACAAAATGCGCTAACCAAATGGAGGTTTTTGGATATAAAAATATTTTTTATGGAACAAAACAAACATTTATTGTATTGTATAACTGGGAGTCTCGTGAGTGCAAACATCCGAAGATCATCAAAAGTAAGCGATTAATTTGATTGCTTTCCTGACTTTCGTGACCAATCTACTTTGCTGCTAGCTCTTTGTAATGTTTTGTCTGCTGAGAGAGCTGTCCTAACATAAATGCTTGGATAGCTTTCGCTGTAAAGCTTTTTTTTTTAAAATCTGACACGCCAGGTAGATTACAACAAGCTAAGCTGTGTTTTGGTATATTGCACTTGTGATTTCATGAAAATTAAATATTTTTAGTAATTTAATTTGAATTTGGCGCTCTGCCATTCAGCGGATGTTGATGAAAATGATCGAATGACGAAAATGATCCCGCTAAAGGGATGGGTGCGCCAAGAAGTGAATAAGCTTTTCGTATCGGCCTCAAGGCCTTCGTCAGAGCTTTTGACTGACCAGGTGAAAGCTATGATCTCTTATTGATGTCACTTGTTAAATCCACTTCAATCAATGTAGATGAAGGGGAGGATACAGGTTAAAGAAGGATTTTTTAAGCCTTGACACATGGATTGTGTATGTGTGTCATTCAGAGGATGAATGAGCAAGACAAAATATTTAAGTGCCTTCGAACGGGGTATGGTATTAGGTGCCAGGCGCTGCAACGCTGCTATGTTTTTCACAATCAACAGTTTTCCGTAATTATCAATGGAGTCAACATGGGCCAGCATCCCTGTGCAAAGCGTTCAACACCTTGTAGAGTACCTGCCCGATGAATTGAGGTCGTTCTGAGGGCAATAAGGGGGTGCAACTCAATATTAGGAAAGTGTTCCTAATGTTTTGTACACTCAGTATACTGTAAATGTATATTCCAGACACTGTATGTGTACAGTGGGGTCGAAATTATTGACAACCTTGATAAAGATGAGAAATAATGACTGTATAAAATAAATATTTAAAATAGTGAGCTATGTTGTATGCTTAAAATAATATTTAGGGGTGTCAATAATTTTGTCCCCTACCATATTACTTGTTAAACAATCTTTCTCTGAGTAATTTTATTAGTATAACTTAATTTCCCCTTTTTTAAAAATCTATATACCTATAGCTCAATATTTGAATTATTTATCTTTAACAGTCATTATTTCTCATCTTTATCAAGGGTGTCAGTAATTTCAGACCCGTGTGTGTGTGTGTGTGTGTGTGTGTGTGGTACCAGTCAAACGTTTGGACACCTACTCATTCAAGGGTTTTTATTTGTTTGTACTATTTTCTACATTGTAGAATAATAGTGAAGACATCAAAACTATGAAATAACACATATGGAATCATGTAGTAACCCCAAAAGTATTAAACAAATGAAAATATATTTTATTCTTCAAAGTAGCCAACCTTTGCCTTGATGACAGCTTTGCACAGTCTTGGCATTCTCTCAACCAGCTTCACCTGGAATGCTTTTCCAACAGTCTTGAACCTGTTGGCTGCTTTTCCTTCTCTCTGCAGTCCAACTCATCCCAAACCATTTCAATTGGGTTGAGGTCAGGTGATTGTGGAGGCCAGGTCATCTGATGCAGCACTCTATCACTCTTCTTAGTCAAATAGCCCTTACACAGCCTGGAGTTGTGTTTTGGGTCATTGTCCTGTTGAAAAATAGTCCCACTAAGCGCAAACCAGATGGGATGGCGTATCGCTCCAGAATGCTGTGGTAGACATGCTGGTTAAGTGTGCCTTGGATTCTAAATAAATCACTGACTGACCTTCATGTCTCATGGCTTATTTGAGCTATTCTTGCCATAATATGGACTTGGTCTTTTACCAAATAGGGCTATCTTCTGTATACCACCCCTACCTTGTCACAAGACAACTGATGTCACAAAGTGCTGTACAGAAACCCAGCCTAAAACACCAAACATCAAGCAATGCAGATGTAGAAGCACCGCATAGGGTGGCTTCTTTGAAGAATCTCAAATATAAAATATATTTTGATTTGTTTAACACTTTTTTTGGTTACTACATGATCCCATTTGTGTTATTTCATAGTTTGGATGTCTTCACTATCATTCTACAGTGTAGAAAAATATTCTAAATGAATAAAAACCCTTCAATGAGTAGATGTCAAACTTTTGACTGGTAGTGTATGCATGCATGCATGCATGCATGCATGCATGTATGTATGTATGTATGTATGTATGTATGCGTGTGTGTGCAAAAGCACAGTAAAAAATAATAGTGCTGCCTGCTACCCGGGTATCCAGACATTATTCTGTCTGCCATATGCCTAGGGCTGCTGGAATGAGACGTTAAATCTAAATGAGCCGTTTAAATGAACTGACAAATGATACAGATCACTTTTAAAGTTTTGCATTTAAGAAACGCTGTGTCTAATGGAAGGTAAACCTTTAACCTTTATTTGGTTGCTGCAGAGAAATTACAACTATGAAACTACATGAGCAGCTAGAGGAGAGAAAGCAATCTTACAATTCAAATCATTTGTGAAAAAACAAATCATTGTTTCAATAAATGATTAATGACAATGCTTTTATGACAGGTAATATTTCCCTCCACAGTCATCTTGTGCAGCGCCAATAAAATAAAAACCAACAATTCTAAAAAAGGGAAGGAGAAGGACACTAGGCTAAAAGACTAAATAATTAAGACGAATAGAGAGAGTTATTTTCTCCATCTCTCCGGTACCCTAATGACACAAACCCAAAGGATATGTCCTAAATGGCACCCTATTTCCCATAGTGCACCACTTCTGATCAGCGCCTTACGTAGGGAATATGATGCTATTTGGCATGTAGAACTACTGTAGCTTTGTTGCATTGCATAACTGAGTCTTGCCTCCGGACCCTGATGTTTTTAAGCCACATTTAGGCCAATTAATTACGCAGTTTCACAGATGAATTCATAGTTACAAAAATCTAACATGAAGAGCTACAAAGACTCAATCCCACTATAGGACTAGATCAAAGTGGTAGCACACATACTGTACAACAAACAATGCTACTATACTGTACTACAATATGTAATTGTATACTATAGGATTACTATACAAGCGCTAGTCTCTCATCACAGCCCATTAAAATGTTAAAATACATAATCCAGTAGTTGATTTGGTTCTGGGTGCTGAGACTTTACAACCTCACAAGCCTGGGACACTAAAATAGATCTGAAATAGAATTGGACATGATGTCGTCATCAAGGCTAAGAGGATAGGTAGGGACTAGATCACTTCCTTATTCCAGAGCTGCATTGACACATGCACTACAGGGACACACTGTATCTCTGTCTGTTCGGATTGGGGAGTACAGTTCCACATCTACGGTCTCATATAGATTACAAATGTCACTTTCTTTCTTACTCTAGGAAGGACACTTATGCAACCCTTCCCTTTGGCCAATTCAAAACAACACCATATATTTGATTTAATAAAACTTTAAATCCATACATTCAGGTATTTTGTATTGTGATGAAGACTCAGAATAAACAGGTCTCAATTTATGAGAAAATGTGTCAACCTCAACATAAAGAAAATTACTACATCACAACTGGATATTACTATCTCACTCATGCCCCAAAAATCAGTGCTTACATGAGCATGTTGAATTGCTCACTGGGATTATTCATAACCCTATTATTTAATTTCCCAAAACATTACTAATATGCCCAATGGATACAGTGCAAAAAGAGATCAAATGGTGCAAATCTAACTGTTTAAATTATCTTAATTTGAACGATGTAGATGACACAGCAGTGTTGCCACGGCTAATTATATCCAGGCTGCACCATGGTTAGTTATATCCAGGCTGTACCATGGTTAGTTATATCCAGGCTGTACCATGGTTAGTTATATCCAGGCTTTACCATGGTTAGTTATATCCAGGCTTTACCATGGTTAGTTATATCCAGGCTGTACCATAGCTAGTTATATCCAGGATGTACCATAGTTAGTTATATCCAGGCTGTACCATGGCTAGTTATATCCAGGCTGTACCATAGCTAGTTATATCCAGGATGTACCATAGCTAGTTATATCCAGGATGTACCATAGCTAGTTATATCCAGGATGTACCATAGCTAGTTATATCCAGGATGTACCATACCATAGCCAGGATGTACCACACCATAGCTAGTTGTATCCAGGCTGTACCTTAGCTAGTGAACATGAAACCTTTTTCTTATTTAGCCAAATGTTTTTCACCCTGAAGACAGGCTTTGTGGGAAGCTCAATTTGGCAGCATCATCTGCAGTGTAACACGCAGTTAATAGTAGTGATGAAATGCTACTCGTTGGATAACAAGCATACACAGAGATTTAAAAAGTAGCATCATCAAAACAGTTAATCATTTAGCTAAACATCACTAATTCACTATGTGATTAACGAGAAACGTCTTGGATGGTCTTTATCCTTGTCTCACCTGGTTGCCGTAGCGTCCAGGTTAGCGTCACATCCTTTAGCAGCAACCTGCGTTGCTGCTGGTGACAGCTACAAATCGATTCTCGCCCATTTTCCTGCTATGCTGCTGAAAGCAATTACACAAAATACTGAGTTTCAATATTCTGGATATGAATGACAAATTCCATATCTGTAACGGTTTTCTTCCGTCGAAGGAGAGGAGGACCAAAATGCAGCGTGGTTAGAGTTCATGGTTTTTAAAAAGAGAAACGAAGCATGAACACAATTACAAAACAAACGTGGCAAAACCCGAAATAATACTATCTGGTGCAGAGAACACAAAGACAGTAAACAACCACCCACAAACCCCAATACAAAACAAGCTACCTAAATATGGTTCCCAATCAGAGACAATGACTAACACCTGCCTCTGATTGAGAACCATATCAGGCCATAAATAGAGATGCCAAACTAGACACACAACATAGAATGCCCACCGAGCTCACGTCCTGACCATCACTAAAACAAGGAAAACACACAAAATAACTATGGTCAGAACGTGACAGTACCCCCCCCCCCCCCCCCCCCCCCCCCCCCCCCCCCCCTCCCAAGGTGCGGACTCCGACCGCACAACCTAAACCTATAGGGGAGGGTCTGGGTGGGCATCTGTCCGCGGTGGAGGCTCTGGCGCTGGACGTGGACCCTACTCCACCATTGTCTTTGTCCACCTCCTTAGCGTCCTTTGAGTGGCGACCCTCACCCCGAGAACCATATCAGGCCATACATAGAAACGGACAAACTAGACGCACAACATAGAATGCCCACCCAGCTCACGTCCTGACCAACACTAAAACAAGGAAAACACAAAAGAACTATGGTCAGAACGTGACAATATCTACTGGCATAATTAATCTGACCAAAGGTCAATGCTTAACAGTGCAGTAAGTGATTCAAAGCTTCACTCCAAAACTTGTCATTTTTTGCCAGCGTTCTACAATGTTAACTTTTGCAATGGCCTCTGGGTAAACCGACTAAGCGTTTTTCTGAGAGAAGGACAGAAATAAGTAAGGGAGGAAGAAAAACGAAAGAGGACAGAAAGAAAGCTAGCCTGCTGCTACATCCACTATGACAGTGTGGATTGATTCTGACAGATGATAACTTCCTTGATACACATAATACATTGCATAATATAAATTAGTATCTTCTCTTCTCACAGCAGAAATGTCACTTGGCACCTTTAAACTCCTGCTATAGAACGTAGTCAACCGTCTGAAAATAGTACCACTCATTTTTGAAGGACCTGTATCCTTGAAACAGACTAAGCCAAGTCCCGAACAACAAAATAACTTTCAATGGAGAATCTCCATGAGTATGCTTTTTGGTTTAGGACTATAGGCTTAATCTGTCTGGGAAACTAGCCTATGTTGTGTATAATAAAGAATGATGTGATATGCAGAAGGAGAGGCCTAACTGACAACGCCCTTCTCCCAACTGACAGACATCCTGTCCTCTTTGCCCAGGGCCTTCTGACACACAGAGAATGTGCAGTTGTCTGTCCCAGTCACACTGAGGTCATCACTGGAAGAATGAAACAGAAGCATCTACATCACTAAACGGTAAGGCAGCCATCTTTACTGCCTGTCATTCAATTCTATTGCACCGACAATATACAGTTTCACTTCACTTTCCTTTCTTTTTCAAAGATTCCACTGTGTTTTGCACTGTTGTTTACCTTCCCAGTTCCTGTGTTCCTGGCTGGTCGTTAACACTGTGTTACATGCACTCCACTCTGACATATATTATGAGATGTATGAGTCATGACTGTTGGGGTCATACGCTGATAGCACTAGTCATGACTGCTTATAACATCTGTTATGTCATTGTTATGACAGTGTTATGGAGCACTTATGTGACAGAGGGTGCATGGAAGGTGTAACCTAATATGCTTTACTCAGGGAAAAGGGCAGAAGAGGGACAGTGAGAGCAGGTTGATATTGTTTAAGGCTCCACATACTTTGCCAGTAGGTCCATAAGGTGTCCCGTGGTGCTGGGGTCAGGCCTCAGAGGTGGGCCCATGACGAACTTGGCAGCGTGGGCCCAGTCTTTGTGCCAGCAGTGGGTGCCATCTGTACCCAGTCATGATGCTATGGGCTCTCCAAACACCGCACGGCCTGTTGGGGCACAAAGATCTCTAAAACCATGCATACATAACATAGAACACCATCCATGTCATGTTGAGCCTCTCTTTCACTCTCTCTCTCTGTCATTCTTTCCCACCCACAGTTCCTCCCAGCAGGCAGTGTCAGGCCCCCTCCCCATTCCTGCGTGCGTTGGACACCACCTTAGCGGCAGACTTGCGCATGACGTGGACCACATAAAGCGGGCAGTTGACAGCGTGTGCGATGGTGACGGCTCCTCAGGACGACACAACTCATGACCCTCCGGACCTGTGATGCCCAGGGACAGCATCTTCTTAGCCCCCTGCCAAGTGAGAGAAGGTCAGTTAAAAAATGCCTCCTAAATGGCAGATAAAAGAAACTGTCTGTGTGACACAGATAAACTTTTGTGAAATATTCACAGAAATAGTTACATATGGTTATACAAGCATGAGCAGATTAGCATAGAATATTACACCGTGACGCAAACAGGTTTTCCTCAGGTAGTGTTGAGGGAGGAAGCTGACACGTTACATGCTTTTTGCCAACAGACAACGGGTTTATTACAAATACTACTCTATGGAAGTTTAGTTGCTAATCGTTTACATGAAAGTTGTCTGTAAACTCACTCTAAACATATACACATTTATTGTGAGCATCTCCTGAAAATTTTCTGTCACCAAAAAGACTTCAGATTGGGCATCTGCTGCCCTCTAGTGGTTATTCTACAGACCTCACCTTGGAACAGAAAGTTAACAATCCAGAGCTGGAACATTCCAACCTGAATCAAACGGAACTCTGTGTTGATCCTTGGACTTTTTGTGTAACTGATATTGTATTGAGTGATCACTGCTTTTAGTATCATTTCAGGTTACCACCGACCCACCTGTTCAGTTTAAACATAGGACAGTTACTGTAATGAACCTTGCCCCTTCAGACATTGACAAGGAACAAACAAAATAAGAGAGGTCAAATAGTTTCCGCCTTAGTTAAACATTTATTGTGCTCTTTGCTTCCACATTGCAGCAACATTAAAAACATTCTCAGCAACATGACTTCATTTTCAAACTAGAGAAAGAATGAATGACAGAGGGGTAAAATGATAAATTATAAAATTATCAACATTAAAAGCCATGAACTGTAATTCCAGTGTCATGAGATTGCAAGACATGACAGTGCAAAACACATTTGGTTCGGTTCCTGTACCTCATATGAAGGAATGAGATGAGCTACTGTTCATGTGCCTTTATGTATGTAGGCCATGACACGTCAATGGTACTCTTATACTCCTATGTGAATGACATGACCAAATGACCGCCGATGATAAGAGTATGTTGGCTGTGTTCTAGGAAGGACCTCGATGACACACATGATAAGGTACATGAGATGAATGGAGGGAACAGGATAGATAAAGATGAAGAAGACTGTGTGTCTGTTTGCTGTGGGTTTTGTAATACTAGCATGTATAGTAATAACATCCTCACGTGTGATATGTTACTGTCAGACATTATGAGATTTGACATCCCATAGTTATGTTGGTGCTGCTGTAACGGATGTGAATTGGCTAGCTAGTTAGCTGTGTTCGCGCTAAATAGCGTTTCAATCGGTGACATCACTTGCTCTGAGACCTTGAAGTAGTAGTTCCCCTTGCTCTGCAAGGGCCGCGGCTTTTGTGGAGCGATGGGTAACGATGCTTCGTGGGTGACTGTTGTTGATGTGTGCAGAGGGTCCCTGGTTCGCGCCCGGGTATGGGCGAGGGGACGGTCTAAAGTTATGCTGTTTCAGTGCCTTGCGAAAGTATTCGGCCCCCTTGAACTTTGCGACCTTTTGCCACATTTCAGGCTTCAAACATAAAGATATAAAAGTGTATTTGTTTGTGAAGAATCAACAACAAGTGGGACACAATCAGGAAGTGGAACGACATTTATTGGATATTTCAAACTTTTTTAACAAATCAAAAACTGAAAAATTGGGCGTGCAAAATTATTCAGCCCCTTTACTTTCAGTGCAGCAAACTCTCTCCAGAAGTTCAGTGAGGATCTCTGAATGATCCAATGTTGACCTAAATGACTAATGATGATAAATACAATCCACCTGTGTGTAATCAAGTCTCCGTATAAATGCACCTGCACTGTGATAGTCTCAGAGGTCCGTTAAAAGCGCAGAGAGCATCATGAAGAACAAGGAACACACCAGGCAGGTCCGAGATACTGTTGTGAAGAAGTTTAAAGCCGGATTTGGATACAAAAAGATTTCCCAAGCTTTAAACATCCCAAGGAGCACTGTGCAAGCGATAATATTGAAATGGAAGGAGTATCAGACCACTGCAAATCTACCAAGACCTGGCCGTCCCTCTAAACTTTCAGCTCATACAAGGAGAAGACTGATCAGAGATGCAGCCAAGAGGCCCATGATCACTCTGGATGAACTGCAGAGATCTACAGCTGAGGTGGGAGACTCTGTCCATAGGACAACAATCAGTCGTATATTGCACAAATCTGGCCTTTATGGAAGAGTGGCAAGAAGAAAGCCATTTCTTAAAGATATCCATAAAAAGTGTTGTTTGAAGTTTGCCACAAGCCACCTGGGAGACACACCAAACATGTGGAAGAAGGTGCTCTGGTCAGATGAAACCAAAATTGAACTTTTTGGCAACAATGCAAAACGTTATGTTTGGCGTAAAAGCAACACAGCTGAACACACCATCCCCACTGTCAAACATGGTGGTGGCAGCATCATGGTTTGGGCCTGCTTTTCTTCAGCAGGGACAGGGAAGATGGTTAAAATTGATGGGAAGATGGATGGAGCCAAATACTGGACCATCACGGAAGAAAACCTGATGGAGTCTGCAAAAGACTTGAGACTGGGACGGAGAATTGTCTTCCAACAAGACAATGATACAAAACATAAAGCAAAATCTACAATGGAATGGTTCAAAAATAAACATATCCAGGTGTTAGAATGGCCAAGTCAAAGTCCAGACCTGAATCCAATCGAGAATCTGTGGAAAGAACTGAAAACTGCTGTTCACAAATGCTCTCCATCCAACCTCACTGAGCTCGAGCTGTTTTGCAAGGAGTAATGGGAAAAAAATTCAGTCTCTGGATGTGCAAAACTGATAGAGACATACCCCAAGCGAGTTACAGCTGTAATCGCAGCAAAAGGTGGCGCTACAAAGTATTAACTTAAGGGGGCTGAATAATTTTGCACGCCCAATTTTTCAGTTTTTGATTTGTTAAAAAAGTTTGAAATATCCAATTAATGTCGTTCCACTTCATGATTGTGTCCCACTTGTTGTTGATTCTTCACAAAAAAATACAGTTTTATATCTTTATGTTTGAAGCCTGAAATGTGGCAAAAGGTCGCAAAGTTCAAGGGGGCCGAATACTTTCGCAAGGCACTGTACATTGATGCTGTTGACCCGGATCACTGGCTTGGACAGGGTTAGTTTTACATGGCTTGGACATGGTTAGTTTTGCATGACTTAAAGATAAAGATAGAGATACATGGAACAGGGTTTAGGTTCCATAGATAAAGATACACAGAACAGGGTTTAGGTTCCAATGGATAAAGATACACGGAACAGGGTTTAGGTTCCATGGATAGAGATACACGGAACAGGGTTTCGGTTCAATGGATAGAGATACACGGAACAGGGTTGAGGTTCAATTAATAGAGATACACAGAACAGGGTTTAGGTTCCATAGATAAAGATTCACAGAACACAGTTTAAATTCAATGGAAAAAGACACGGAACAGGGTTTAGGTTCCATAGATAAAGATACACAGAACAGGGTTTAGGTTCCATGGATAGAGATACACAGAACAGGGTTAAGTTCAATGGATAGAGATACACAGAACAGGGTTTAGGTTCCATAGATAGAGATACACAGAACAGGGTTTAGGTTCCACATATAAAGATACACAGAACAGGGTTTAGGTTCCATAGATAAAGATACACGGAACAGGGTTTAAGTTCCATAGATAGAGATACACGGAACTGGGTTTAGGTTCCATAGATGAAGATACACGGAACAGGGTTTAGGTTCCATGGATAAAGATACATGGAACAAGGTTTAAGTTCCATGGATAGAGATACACGGCACAGGGTTTAGGTTCAATGGATAAAGATACACAGAACAGGGTTTAGGTTCCATAGATAAAGATACACGGAACATGGTTTAGGTTCCATAGATACAGATACACAGAACAGGGTTCAGGTTACATGGATAGAGATACACGGAACAGGGTTTAAGTTCAATGGATAGAGATACACGGAACAGGGTTTAGGTTCAATTGATAGAGATACACGGAACAGGGTTTAGGTTCCATAGATAAAGATACACAGAACAGGGTTTAGGTTCCATAGATAAAGATACACGGAACAGGGTTTAAGTTCCATGGATAGAGATACACGGAACAGGGTTTAGGTTCATTTGTTAGAGATTCACGGAACACAGTTTAAATTCAATGGAAAAAGATACACGGAACAGGGGTTAGGTTCCATAGATAAAGATACACGGAACAGGGTTTAGGTTCCACAGATAAAGATACACAGAACAGGGTTTAGGTTCCATAGATGAAGATACACAGAACAGGGTTAAGTTCAATGGATAGAGATACACGGAACAGGGTTTAGGTTCAATAGATAGAGATACACGGAACAGGGTTTAGGGTCCATAGATAGAGATACACAGAACAGGGTTCAGGTTCAATGGATAGAGATACACGGAACACGGATTAAGTTCCATAGATAAAGGTACACGGAACAGGGTTAAGTTCAATGGATAGAGATACACGGAACAGGGTTTAGGTTTCATAGATAAAGATACACAGAACAGGGTTAAGTTCAATGGATAGAGATACACAGAACAGGGTTTAGGTTCCACGTATAAAGATACACAGAACAGGGTTTAGGTTCCATAGATAAAGATACACGGAACAGCGTTTAAGTTCCATAGATAGAGATACACGGAACAGGGTTTAGGTTCCATAGATGAAGATACACGGAACAGGGTTTAGGTTCCATGGATAAAGATACACGGAACAAGGTTTAAGTTCCATGGATAGAGATACACGGAACAGGGTTTAGGTTCAATGGATAAAGATACACAGAACAGGGTTTAGGTTCCATGGTAGAGATACACGGAACACAGTTTAAATTCAATGGAAAGAGATCCACGGAACAGGGTTTAAGTTCAATGGATAGAGATACACGGAACAGGGTTTAGGTTCAATTGATAGAGATACACGGAACAGGGTTTAGGTTCAATGGATAAAGATACGCGGAACAGGGTTTAAGTTCCATAGATAAAGATACACAGAACAGGGTTTAGGTTCCATCGATAGAGATACACAGAACAGGGTTTAGGTTCCATAGATAAAGATACACGGAACAGGGTTTAGGTTCATTTGTTAGAGATTCACGGAGCACAGTTTAAATTCAATGGAAAAAGATACACGGAACAGGGGTTAGGTTCCATAGATAAAGATACACGGAACAGGGTTTAAGTTCCATGGATAGAGATACACAGAACAGGGTTTAGGTTCCATAGATAAAGATACACGGAACAGGGTTTAAGTTCTGTGGATAGAGATACACGGAACAAGGTTTAAGTTCCACGGATAGAGATACACGGAACAGGGTTTAGGTTCAATGGATAAAGATACACGGAACATGGTTTAGGTCCCATAGATACAGATACACAGAACAGGGTTCAGGTTACATGGATAGAGATACACGGAACACAGTTTAAATTCAATGGAAAGAGATCCACGGAACAGGGTTTAGGTTCAACAGATAAAGATACACGGAACAGGGGTTAGGTTCCATAGATAAAGATACACGGAACAGGGTTTAGGTTCCACAGATAAAGATACACAGAACAGGGTTTAGGTTCCATAGATAAAGATACACGGAACAGGGTTTAAGTTCCATGGATAGAGATACACGGAACAGGGTTTAGTTTCCACAGATAAAGATACACAGAACAGGGTTTAGGTTCCATGGATAGAGATACACGGAACACAGTTTAAATTCAATGGAAAGAGATCCACGGAACAGGGTTTAGGTTCAATGGATAGAGATACATGGAACAGGGTTTAAGTTCAATGGATAGAGATACACGGAACGGGGTTTAAATGCAATAGATAAAGATACACAGACCAATGTTGAAGTTTTATGTATAGAGATACACGGAACAGGGTTTAGGTTCAATGGATTGAGATACACAGAACAGGGTTTAGGTTCAATGGATAAAGATACACAGAACAGGGTTTAGGTTCCATAGATAAAGATACACGGAACAGGGTTTAGGTTCATTTGTTAGAGATTCAGGGAACACAGTTTAAATTCAATGGAAAAAGATACACGGAACAGGGGTTAGGTTCCATAGATAAAGATACACGGAACAGGGTTTAAGTTCCATGGATAGAGATACACGGAACAGGGTTTAGGTTCCATAGATAAAGATACACGGAACAGGGTTTAAGTTCCATGGATAAAGATACACGGAACAGGGTTTAGGTTCCATAGATAAAGATACACGGAACAGGGTTTAAGTTCCATGGATAAAGATACACGGAACAGGGTTTAGGTTCCACGGATAGAGATACACGGAACAGGGTTTAGGTTCAATGGATAAAGATACACGGAACATGGTTTAGGTCCCATAGATACAGATACACAGAACAGGGTTCAGGTTACATGGATAGAGATACACGGAACACAGTTTAAATTCAATGGAAAGAGATCCACGGAACAGGGTTTAGGTTCAACAGATAAAGATACACGGAACAGGGGTTAGGTTCCATAGATAAAGATACACGGAACAGGGTTTAGGTTCCACAGATAAAGATACACAGAACAGGGTTTAGGTTCCATAGATAAAGATACACGGAACAGGGTTTAAGTTCCATGGATAGAGATACACGGAACAGGGTTTAGTTTCCACAGATAAAGATACACAGAACAGGGTTTAGGTTCCATGGATAGAGATACACGGAACACAGTTTAAATTCAATGGAAAGAGATCCACGGAACAGGGTTTAGGTTCAATGGATAGAGATACATGGAACAGGGTTTAAGTTCAATGGATAGAGATACACGGAACGGGGTTTAAATGCAATAGATAAAGATACACAGACCAATGTTGAAGTTTTATGTATAGAGATACACGGAACAGGGTTTAGGTTCAATGGATTGAGATACACAGAACAGGGTTTAGGTTCAATGGATAAAGATACACAGAACAGGGTTTAGGTTCCATAGATAAAGATACACGGAACAGGGTTTAGGTTCATTTGTTAGAGATTCAGGGAACACAGTTTAAATTCAATGGAAAAAGATACACGGAACAGGGGTTAGGTTCCATAGATAAAGATACACGGAACAGGGTTTAAGTTCCATGGATAGAGATACACGGAACAGGGTTTAGGTTCCATAGATAAAGATACACGGAACAGGGTTTAAGTTCCATGGATAAAGATACACGGAACAGGGTTTAGGTTCCATAGATAAAGATACACGGAACAGGGTTTAAGTTCCATGGATAAAGATACACGGAACAGGGTTTAGGTTCCATGGATAAAGATACACGGAACAGGGTTTAGGTTCAATGGATAGAGATACACGGAACACGGTTTAAGTTCAATGGATAGAGATACACGGAACAGGGTTTAGGTTCCATAGACAGAGATACACGGAACAGGGTTTAAGTTTGTTTAATGCCAGACCGTGGTCCTGCCAGAGCAGCCTGTACAAACACAGGACAGGGTTAGGGTGTAGAGCGGCACAAGGGTTCGGGTTTAGATAGGGGTGTTGATGATAAGGGGGTTATGGTTTATTCCAGGATCATGGTGGTGTGGTCCCTTCTGTAAGAACAGTCTGGCTACAGAGGGCAGGGTTAGAGTTTATTTGTATTTGGGGTTAGAGTGTGGTCAATGTCCCTCAGTTAACATACTTTTCATAATTCCGTGGCCAAATAATCTCTGAAAGGGAGTTCAATGACTTGGTTTAAAGTAACTTATATAATTTATATAATTTTATATAATTTGAGAATGACATATGGCATAATTTACCAGTTGAATGTAGACACACACACACAAATGGTTTATAATTTTTCTGAAATATGTTATTAAAATATGCAAATTAGGTGATATCTCATTAACTATGCACATATTCTCATCTATTTTTTGTCTGGTTTCATTTTGTTTATACACTCCAGGACTGGACTTGCTCAGAGCAAATTGTGGATAAATACTTTTTAAATCTTTCTATCTGTACAATACTAAATGCAAGTTTGGTACATTTTTCCAAAGAAAAGTAATCTATAATAATTAACAATTACCAACATATACATGGATTTATATATATATATATATATATATATATATATATATATATATATATATATATATATGGATAACCACGCATTGCAGTGCTTGAGGCATCCCTACAGACCCGGGCGCACAATTGGCCCAGCGTCGGTCGGGTTAGGGGATGGTTTGGCCGGCCGGGATTTCCTTGTCCCATCGCGCACTAGCGACTTCTTGTGGCAGGCTGGGCGGCTGCAAGCTGCCTACGGTTGCCAAGTGGATGGTGTTTCCTCTGACACACTGGTGCGGCTGGCTTCCGGGTTAAGCGAGCAGTGTGTCAAGAAGAAGTGCGGCATGGCAGGGTTGTGTTTTGGAGGACGCATGGCTCTCGACCTTCACCTCGCCCGAGTCCGTAGGGGAGTTGCAACGATGGGACAAGACTGTAACTACCAATTGGATACCACGAAATTGGGGATAAAAATGGGTAAAAGTTTTTTTATGTTTTATCTATATTTGCACTACTGTTCAAAAGTTTGGGATCACTTAGAAATGTCCTTGTTTTTGAAAAAAAACAAAACATTTTTGGTCCATTAAAATAATATAAAATTGATCAGAAATGCAGTTAGACATTGTTCATGTTGTAAATTACTATTGTAGCTGGAAACTGCAGATTTTTTTATGGAATATCTACATAGGGTACTGAGGCCCATTATCAGCAACCATCACTCCTGTGTTCCAATGGCACGTTGTGTTAGCTAATCCAAGTTTATCATTTAAAAAGGCTAATTGATCATTAGAAAATCCTTTTTCAATTATGTTAGCACAGCTGAAAGCTGTTGTGCTGATTAATTAAGAAGTAATAAAACTGGCCTTCTATAGACTAGTTGAGCATCTGGAGCATCAGCATTTGTGGGTTCGATTACAGGCCAGAAACAATTACCTTTCTTCTGAAACTCGTCAGTCTATTCTTGTTTTGAGAAATGAAGGCTATTCCGTGTGAGAAATTGCCAAGAAACTGAAGATCTGGTACAACGCTGGGTACTTTACCTTTACAGAACAGCGCAAACTGTCTCTAACCAGAATAGAAAGAGGAATGGGAAGCCCCGGTGCACAACTGAGCAAGAGGACAAGTCCATTAGAGTGTCTAGTTTGAGAAACAGACGCCTCACTCAACTGGCAGCTTCATTAAATAGTAACCGCAAAACATCATTCTCAACGTCAACAGTGAAGAGGCGACTCCGGGATGCTGTCCTTGTAGGCACAGTTGCAAAGAAAAGGCCATATCTCAGACTGGCCAATAAAAAGGAAAGATTAAGATGGGAAAAAGAACAAAGACACTGGACAGATGAACTCTGCCTAGAAGGCCAGCATCCCGTATATATACAGTACCAGTCAAAAGTTTGGACACACCGACTAACTCAAGGGTTTTTCTTTATTTTTACTATGTTCTACATTGTAAACTATTAAATAGCACATCCTGTAGTAATCAAAACATTTTTGAACAAATCAAATTATATTTTAGATTTACCTTGATGACAGCTTGGCACACTCTTGGCATTCTCTCAACCAGCTTCACCTGGAATGCTTTTCCAACAGTCTTGAAGGTGTTCCCACATATGCTGAGCACCTGTTGGCTGCTTTTTCTTTGCAACTCTGCGGTCCAACTCATCCCAAACCATCTCAATTTGATTGATGTCAGGTAATTGTGGAGGCCAGGTCATCTGATGCGGCACTCCATCACTCTCCTTCTTGGTCAAATAGCCCTTACACAGCCTGGAGGTGTGTTTTGGGTCATTGTCCTGTTGAAAAACAAATGATAGTCCCACAAACTGCAAACCAGATGCGATGGCGTATCGCTGCAGAATGCTGTGGTAGCCATGCTGGTTAAGTGTGCCTTGAATTCTAAATAAATCACAGGCAGTGTCACCAGCAAAGCACCCCCACACCATAACACCACCTTCTCCATGCTTCACGGTGGGAACCACACATGCGGAGATCATCTGTTCACCTACTCACCTACTCAACACGGCGGTTGGAACCACAAATCTCAAATTTCATCAGGATTCATCAGACTAAAGGACAGATTTCCGCTGGTCTAATGTCCATTGCTTGTTTTTCTTGGCTCAAGAAAGTCTCTTCTTCTTGTTGGTGTCCTTTAGTGGTGGTTTCTTTGCAGCAATTCAACAATGAAGGCTTGATTCACGCAGTCTCGTCTGAACAGTTGATGTTGAGATGTGTCTGTTACTTGAACTCTGTGAATCATTTATTTGGTCTGCAATCTGAGGCTGGTAACTCTAATGAACTTATCCTCTGCAGCAGAGGAAACTCTGGGTCTTCTTGTCCTGTGGCGGTCCTCATGAGAGCCAGTTTCGTCATGGAGCTTGATGGTTTTTGCGACTGTGCTTGAAGAAACTTTAATGTCTTAAAGTAATGATGGACTCTGGACACTTTAATAAATGGACTTAATAAAGGTATCACTAGTCACCTTAAATAACGCCCCTTTAATAATGTTTACATATCCTACATTACTCATCTCATATGTATATACTGCTCTATACCATCTACTGCATCTTGCCTATGCCGCACGGCCATCGCTCATCTATATATTTATATGTACATATTCTTATTGATCCCTTACGTGTGTGTATAAGGTAGTTGTTGTGAATTTGTTAGATTACTTATTAGATATTACTGCATAGTCGGAACTTGTCACAACTGATTAGTGGTTCAAACAAAATAATTCCACAAATCAACTTTTAACAAGGCACACCTGTTAATTGAAATGCATTTCAGGTGACTACCTCATGAAGCTGGTTGAGAGAATGGCAAGTGTGTGTAAAGCTGTCATCAAGGCAAAGGGTGGCTACTTTGAAGAATCTCATGTCAAATATATTTTGATTTGTTTAACACTTTTGGTTACTACATGATTCCATATGTGTTATTTCATAGTTTTGATGTGTTCACTATTATTCTACAATGTAGAAAATAGTAAAAAAGTAAATAAAGAAACACCCTTGAATGAGTAGGTGTGTCCAAACCTTTGACTGGAACTATATATATATATTTATATAACAGTTGAAGTCTGAAGTTTACATACACCTTAGCCAAATACATTTAAACTCAGTTTTTCACAATTCCTGACATTTAATCCTAGTAGAAATTCCCTGTCTTAGGTCAGGTAGGATCACCACTTTATTTTAAGAATGTAAAATGTCTGAATAATAGTAGAGATAATTATTTATTTAAGCTTTTATTTCTTTCATCACATTCCCAGTGGGACAGGAAGTTTACATACACGCAATTAGTATTTGGTAGCATTGCCTTTAAAATTGTTTAGCTTGGGTCAAACGTTTCAGGTAGCCTTCCACACACTTCCCACAATAAGTTGAGTGAATGTTGGCCCATTCCTCCTGACATAGCTGGTGTAACTGAGTCAGGTTTGTAGGCATCCTTGCTCACACATGCTTTTTCAGTTCTGCCCATAAATGTTCTATAGGATTGAGGTCAGGGCTTTGTGATGGACACTCCAATACCTTGAATTTGTTGTCCTTGAGCCATGTTGCCACAACTTTGGAAGTATGCTTGGGGTCATTGTCCATTTGGAAGACCCATTTGTGACCAAGCTTTAACTTCCTGACTGATGTCTTGAGATGTTGCTTCAATATATCCACATAATTTTCCTACCTCATGATGCCATCTATTTTGTGAAGTGCACCAGTCCCTCCTGCAGCAAAGCACCCACACAACATGATGCTGCCACCCCTGTGCTTCACGGTTGGGATGGTGTTCTTTGGTTTGCAAGTCTCCCCCTTTTTCCTCCAAACATAACGACGGTCATTATGGCCAAACAGTTCTATTTTTGTTTCATCAGACCAGAGGACATTTCTCCAAAAAGTACAATCTTTGTCCCCATGCACAGTTACAAACCGTAGTCTGGCTTTTTTATGGCGGTTTTGGAGCAGTGGCTTCTTCCTTGCTGAGCGGCCTTTCAACTTATTTCGATTTAGGACTCGTTTTACTGTGGATACTTTTGTACCTATTTCCTCCAGCATCTTCACAAGGTCCGTTGCTGTTGTTCTGCCATTGATTTGCACTTTTTCGCACCAAAGTACGTTAATCTCTAAGAGACAGAACGCATCTCCTTCCTGTGCAATATGACGGCAGCGTGGTCCCATGGTGTTTATACTTGCGTACTATTGTTTGTACAGATGAACGTGGTACCTTCCGGCTTTTGGAAATTGAACCAGACTTGTGGAGGTCCACAATTTTTTTCTGAGGTCTTGTCTGATTGCTTTAGATTTTCCCATGATGTCAAGCAAAGAGGCACCGAGTTTGAAGGTAGACTTTGAAATAAATCCAGTTGACTCAAATGATGTCAATTAGCCTATCAGAAGCTTCTGGAATTGTCCAAGCTGTTTAAAGGCACAGTCAACTTAGTGTATGTAAACCTCTGACCCACTGGAATTGTGATACAGTGAATTATAAATGAAATAATCTGTCTGTAAACAATTTATTTTATTTTAAAAAATAAACATTTACCACTTTTTTCTCCCCAATTTCATGGTATCCAATTGGTAGTAGTTACAGTCTTGTCTCATTGCTGTAACTCCTGTATGGACTCGGAGAGGCGAAGGTTGAGAGCCATGCGTCCTCTGAAACACAACCCGACCTAGCCGCACTGCTTCTTGACACAATGAATGATCAACCCGGAAGCCAGCGACACCAATGTGTTGGAGGAAACACCGTACACCTGGCGACTTGATCAGCGTGCACTGTGCCCGGCCCGACACAGGAGTCGCTAGTGCGCGATGAGACAAGGATATCCCTGCCGGCCAAACCCTCCCTAACCCAGACGCCGCTGGGCCAATTGTGCGCCGCCCCATGGGCCTCCCGGTCACGGCCGGCTGCGACAGAGCCTGGGCTCGAACCCAGAAACTTTGGTGAGACAGCTAACACTGCGCCACCCGGGAGGTCGTCTGTAAACAATTATTGGAAAAATTACTTGTGTCATGCACAAACTAGATGTCCTAACCGACTTGCCAAAACTATAGTTTGTTAACAAGAAATTTGTGGAGTGGTTGAAAAACTAGTTTTAACGATTCTGTGCTACGAATTTTGTGGTAACAGTTTTGGAAGGCCCTTTCATGTTTCAGCATGACAATGCCCCTGTGCATAAAGCGAGGTCCATACAGAAATGTTTTTTCGAGATTTGTGTGGATTAACTTGACTGGCCTGCACAGAGCCCTGACCTTAACCTCATCGAACACCTTTGGGATGAATTGGAACACCGACTGCAAGCCAGGCCTAATCTTGTGGCTGAATGGAAGGAAGTCCCCGCAGAAATATTCCAACATCAAGTGGAAAGCTTTCCCAGAAGAGTGGAGGCTGTTATAGCAGCAAAGGAGGGACCAAGTCCATATTAATGCTCATGATTTTGGAACGAGATGTTCGACGAGCAGGTGTACACATACTTTGGTCATGTAGTGTACGTTACTAAATATAGTCCAGTTTGTAACACTCTATGAAATGGGCTTTAAAATGATGTAGTGAACTTTGAAATAATTGATGTTTGCCCATTTGAAAGTGGTTAAAATTCATTTAAAAGTTGATAACAGTAGTAACAAACACTAAAGAAAATATATGGTAGATGCAAAGATGTCATTTTAGCCTGGACTTAAATTGGTTACATACTTTCTCAGAGTAACACTGCAGTGTAAGAATGATGTTGATGATGGGGGTGGTTGATCACACCTCTGAATTAAATATTGTAGAGGAGTGCACTGTACAGGGAAGTGGTAGGCTTCACTTCTACTCTCTGCACTGAAAAATGGGGTCATTCCTTAATTCCAGATTAATATCACAAGATTCAAACAAGTTTACTTGCATATCTGCAGCATCTACTGCCCCTTATAATGCTTTTTTGTTGTTAAATAGCCTACTGATGACATGTTTCTAATTATGTAAAGGGACAGTATGTTTTAAACTTCATTAAATGGGGTTTTATGCAGCCCACCTGTAATACAGAAAAAACATACGGTGCCTTCAGAAAGTATTCACACCCACATGTTGTTGTGTTACAGCCGGAATTTAAAATGGATTACAATTAGATTTGTCTGTCGCTGGCCTACACACAAAACCCTGTATTGTAAAAGTATTCTAAATGTTTTAATATGAATTTAGAATGAATAGCTGAAAAGTTTTGTTAAGCCTAAAGATGTTCAGGAGTAAAAATGTGCTTCAAAATGTGCATGGACTCACTCTGTGTGCAATAATAGTGTTGAACATGATTTTTTAATGACTACCTCATCTCTGTACCCCCACACAATTCATTATCTGTAAGGTCCCTCAGTCGAGCAGTGAATTTCAAACACAGATTCAACCACAAAGAATTGGGTAGTTTTCCAATGCCTTGCATCGGTAGATGTGTAAGAAAAATGCAGACATTGAATATCCCTTTGAGCATGGTAAAGTTATTAATTACACTTTGGATGGTGTATCAATACACCCAGTCACTACAAAGATACAAGCGTCCTTCCTAACTCAGTCTCCGGAGAGGAAGGAAACTGCTCAGGCATTTCACTATGAGTTAGAGTTTAAAGGCTGTGATAGAAGAAAACTGAGGATGGATCAACAATATTGCAGTTACTCCACAATACTAACCTAATTGACAGAGTGAAAATAAGGAAGCTTATAAAGGATAAAATTATTCCAAAAACATGCATCCTGTTTGAAACAAGGCACTAAAGTAATACTGCTAAACTTGTGGCAAAGCAATTCACTTTTTTGTCCTGAACACAGTGTTATGTTTGGAGCAAATCCAATACAACACATTACTGAGTACCACTCTCCATATTTTCAAGCATAGTGATGGCTGCATCATGTTATGAGTATTCTTGTAGTCATTAAGAACTGGGGAGTTTTTCAGGATAAAGAACAAACTGAATGGAGCTAAGCACAGGCAAAATCCTAGAGGACATTCTGGTTCAGTCTGATTTCCACCAAACACTGGGAGATTAATTCACCTTTCAGCAGGACAATAACCTAAAACACAAGGCCAAATCTACACTGGAGTTGCTTACCAAGAAGTCAGTGAGTGGCCGAGTTGCAGTTTTGACTTAAATCTACTTGAAAATCTATAGCAAAACCTAAAAATGGTTGTCCGGCAATGATTAACAACCAATTTGACAGAGCTTGAAGAATTTTAAAAAGACTAATGTGCAAATGTTGCACAATCCAGGTGTGGAAAGCTATTTGAGACTTACCCAGATGGACTCACAGCTGTAAGCACTGCCAAAGGTTCTTCCACAAACTATTGACTCAGGGGTGTGCATACTTATGTACATTTATTTGGGAACATCTTTTCACTTTGTCATTATGAGTTATTGTGTATAGATGGGAGAGAAAGAAATCCATTTAATCAATGTTGAATTCAGGCAACAAAATGTAGAATAAGTCAAGAGGTATGGATACTTTCTGAAGGCGCTGTAATTACTTTTGTCAGATTTGACTTGTGAATATTCCTGATGCAGTGAAATCAGGCAAACTCAATTAACCCACAGATAGCCAACACAGTGCAACACAAAAGTATTCTCACCTTAGTTCAAATATCGAAATCATCTACTGCTTTGGTGCCCATAAATGCCAACTCCATGTGGGTATCGATACCACCCGGTATCACCAGTTTATCGGTGGCATCTATAACGGTATCTCCAGCCGGGATTTGGAGGTTTAATCCGACTTCTTTAATGTGTCCTTCTTCCTTCTTTGCTACATTATTAGACATCGCTAATAATGGAGCAATCCTCGTTCACAATTTTCCCTCCTTTTATAGGGATCCTGCTTTGGTTTAACGTTGTTTCTTACTCTTTTAGAAGCACTGGACATAGGTCTATAATGTCAGTTAGATATAGGACACACTGGACATAGGCCTATAATATCAGTTAGATATGGGACACACTGGACATAGGTCTATAATGTCAGTTAGATATGGGACACACTGGACATAGGCCTATACTGTCAGTTAGATATGGGACACACTGGACATAGGTCTATAATGTCAGTTAGATATGGGACACACTGGACATAGGTCTATAATGTCAGTTAGATATGGGACACACTGGACATAGGTCTATAATGTCAGTTAGATATGGGACACACTGGACATAGGTCTATAATGTCAGTTAGATATGGGACACACTGGACATAGGTCTATAATGTCTGTTAGATATGGGACACACAACAAACAAATATTTCATAAGTAGACACACCTCTCACAAAAAGAGAAAGAGTAAAAAATACATTCCCAAGAAGTAGCCTGGGTTCCACACTATTTAGCGAACGTGACCAGACTTGCAGGGCCGTGGTTCCCAAGGACATTACTACTATAAAAAAAATTCACTCAATTTATCCAGATCACAGATGGAAAGCATGTGCAAATTAAAATTGTCTGGTAGAAAGTGACAAAGAAATGAACTTTCAGTAGGCCTGAAGTGTGTTTGTTTCCATGAAGCTCCAGGGACCACCAATTTTATGGTGGGCAGGCGGCCCTTCCCACAAATAGGCAAATTGATGGATTGCTGATTTCTTGCTTTCCAACATTCCCAGAACATGAGATTAGTCTGAGGTTACAGCCAGAGTCAGCACTGAGTTTAAGTGGCATAGGCAGTCGCCCAGGGCCCCTGGCCGGCTGCTAGGAACTCAGCCGGGGTCTCAACTTACTGTTGAGAGTTAGAATAGTAGAATAGACAAAGTGGAAATTTGGTTGTGCATCAGCAGTTTTCCTCTTGTTATGTCAGTCATTGACTGTCACTCAATTAGCATGTCAGCTAACATTTTTTAGATTGTTAAATTAGTCTACCCAGCAGCTATCTAAACTTGCAGTAATCGTGGCTGAATTACCGACCAGGCATGATGGGACCCTGATCTCCAGAGGGACCACGTTGATTTTTGATAGTTATTAACATAAGTCATGACAAAATGTGTAGAATTTCAGGAAATTTAAAATGGCAAAAATGTCTCTCCACCCCGTGGCAAAATGTCAAGAATGACAGAAAACTTTCTTTAAAAATGTTACGTTTTCTTTATGCCCCATTCTCTGGCCACTGGAAGCTGGCCAAAGTGTGTTTCTGAGGATGCATTCAGTAGGTAAACTAAAACCACAGACTTTCAGATAACATTGTGATATTCCTGGAGCACTCAACACATCACATCTCTTTGTCTACTGAACTGTTTTTGTTGTTAGCCACTGGGAGAGATTAGCATTTCAGTGCAGTGGATTGGTTGTCAACAAAAACATCACATCAGTTCAGTTCCCACAACTTTTTTCATCCATTAGTGTATTAAAAATAGAATAAAAAAACAGAGACATTGGAGAGACAAAGATGCATGTGGTCGGGAGATAAGGCAGCGCACAGGGCTTAGGAAACACCTAACCTTCACAGTACTGCAATAAACAATAGCATGTGACTTAAGAGGATTTACATAAGATGAGAGCCCTAATCAGTAGGAGACAAACCAATGAAGCAGCAGTGGCATCTTGTTACTAACAGAAACTCTCGTTGCGGCATGAAGAAAGTTCCGATTCTGGGTGGATTTAGAAAGCTGCTGTTGAGCCTTGTTGTTCTTCCCTGTACTACACAGGTCAGGTGTAACTGTAAAAAAATATATATATCCTGGGAACGCTAAACCGAAAATAGGGTGATATGAATTCAAAAGTGCCAAAATGGCCATTTTCCTTCAAAGTGATTTGATTGTTTTTGGTTTTAGCTCAGAATGTCCACATTTTTCCAATGTCTGTAATACTTATTATTTACTGGTATAATAGTTCAACTTTTCCCATTTCAATTTAAAATGTTCTGGCAAAACAGAAAATGCTTTAAACTATTTCCAAATCCTATTGATCCCCTTCATTACCTCTGTGGGCTCTAATAAAGGGAGATCCTGCTTCTTCCTGGTACTGCAGTATCTTTTATACTTCTTTAGCATCTTTTTTATGCTAACAGATGTCTACAAAAAAGTATTTTGAAAGAATGCACATTAAGGGGAAAGCTAAGAGTACCCCCATATGTTTGCATGCTCAATTTGATTCATCTTTTCTTATGTGTTCTTTGTCCCATCATGTTTCAGAAGTGTTAAGAAAACACAGACATCCATAGACCCAGACTGGTACTGTAGATTGCATTTCCACTAATTGTTGCCCAGATGGCAGTGTTCTCTTCAGATTGAAAAGACATTGAAAATACTCATATCAATTTGACTCATTCTTTCATAATCCTGAAAACATGGACTACCGTAAACAAACCGACGAATGTTTCAAATGATTCCACATTTTAATTACATGATGGTCCTATTTATGTTGAATTATCTTAACCTGAGTAAACGTAATACCTAGACTACAGTAAAGAAATATCTCTATATTGTGTTGGTTATATTGTAATAATATTTAATTTCTTTGATATATATATATATATATAAAAAAACTGAACTGGATTTTAAAAAGTTATTCCTTATTTCACTCAAACCCTTGGACACACACAATCTCAGATACTGAAATAGAGATTTCAAATGATCAGTCCTCCATACAAAATGATCTATCAATTATCTCTAGATGATCTGTAATCAATAGAACTAAGTTGAAAAAAATTCCATAAGGCATCAAATTGAGCAGGAAATGATGTAATATTCCCTGGGACTGTATGGAGGTGAAAACATTGCGACAACAGTACTTCAAAACATTTGTCAATCACATTGTTGCAGCTCAAGCATCACAAGGCAGGCAGCTGTTAAGCAGACTCTAAAAATGTTAAGCTTCCAACAATGGAGAGGCAGAAAATGTGAAGGGAAACAATTAAATTACGCCTTGCATGAAGTTTGCTTTTCATTTTGTGAGGCAAATTTAGTGCCATGGTTAATCATTATGCTGTTGAACACGATTTGCAAAAATATTCAAGAGCTTTATGTGCCTCACTGCCCCTTCTGTATTGAAAAATAATGGGCCTCTATCCAATTAAAACCTGCATTAAATCTCTAAAGTATTACATGCACTTTAGCAGTATCTCTCTGATGAGGCTTTTCTGTATGTGCAGATGCTGACAGAGCCTCAGAAAGGAGAGCTTTTTGACTGACTGCTCTCTCTATTCCAGGGCTTGGATTGTTTTGATACAGAGTGTTCAAACCCCTTCACTGAACCCCTGTTCTGAACCATGTTTAGTTAGCCTACTCTGTGCAATGAGAAATGATGCATGTGATACTGCACTGTACTGTAGGTAGAAGTCAAGGAATAAAGCATGATAATGATATGATATGATATGATTTGATATGATATTATATGATATGATTTGATATGATGTGATTTGATATGATAATGATATGATATGATTTGATATGATGTGATTTGATATGATAATGATATGATATGATATGATTTGATATGATATTATATGATATGATTTGATATGATATGATATGATTTGATATGATATGTTTTATTTATCTTGAATATAACCTTATTAACCACCCTATTTTTATAATAATTGTTGTATTTTCAAACCAATTAAATTTCAACACATTTCTTGATAGTCTTACTTGAACGAGAGCAGAATGGCCAACTATTCCAAAACATCATGTGAGTCATTGTTCTGTAATCAGGGCAACATTCCAACATGTGAAAAGATGATTTATGTGACCATCTGCTTTGTTTGATCTTAAATTCATTACATTTTTTGGTAGCTGAATTTTTATACAGGCCCCATTAAAAAAAAAAAAAAATCTTGAAAGGTGATGATGGATATGCCCCAGTATAGATCGATCCCCTTCACTAGTACCATTGCATTTTAAATCCACTGCCTCATTTCTCATTGATAAAGTGACCAAATATGAGAACACATAACAGACAGCTACTGTAGATGTTCAACAACCTCACTATCTACTCATGTTAATTAAAAGATTTGCAACTACACGTGTCTGAAGATAATCAAAATGTCTTCTCCTCTCAGTCCCAGAAGTCTCCACGCTGCTGCAGAGCTCGTTTGCTGCAGCAATCTCATGTTTATTTAGAATTAATCAATCTACCCACAATTGAGTTAATTAATTAGTGTTTTAATGCTACACTTATAATTGCAAGGCAGATGAATCCGTAGACAAAGCAATCAAATTAATGCAGCAAATATAACCAATGATTGTTGTTCAAACTTCTATGTTACAAGAGGGTTTGGATCAGGGTGTTTTTCCAACCACTAGATGGCAACATTGAGTAACATTTCAACTGGTTTGTCCCCTGTCACAACTTGAATATCCACACAATTTGCAGTCCTAGGGTCCTTATTGAGTTAGTTTACATATATATAGGCTGATGTAAGATACATGGGGACCTTTATGACACCTGCAGTTACAGATGCATGTCTACTTGTCTTTACATTGATGGGCAACCAAAGGAAGGATTATGTAAAGGTCGATGGACTTCTCAACCAGACAGCGTCAAGAGCAATAACACCCTGTTTTAAAAAGAAATTGTGATATTTACATTTTTATCATGTGGAAATCAAAGAGGACATTTCCCAGTGCCTTTAAGTTGACATAATATTTAATCTGCTTTCTCCGTGAGGTATGAAACATGAGCTCATGTTTCCTCTAAATGTCACAGGGTTTGTGTTCTCTCCAGGAAAATATTCACAAAGGATTGGTAGTGCTGAGCAGAGCACTCTATTTGATTTAGTCCATGCAGTATTAAATACTTCAGAATAAAATTTCCACAAATTTGAATTCCCAACATATTGATTCTATATACACCGAGTGTACAAGACATTAGGAACGCATGCTCTTCCCATGACATAGACTGACCAGATGAAAGCTCCTATCCTTTATTGATGTCACTTGTTAAATCCACATCAATTAGTGTAGAACACAAGTTAAAGAAGGATTTTTAAGCCTTGAGACAATCGAGACATGGATTGTGTATGTGTGTCATTCAGAGGGTGAATGAGCAAGACAAAAGATTGAAGTGTCTTCGAACCCGGTATGGTAGTAGGTGCCAAGCGCACCGGTTTGAGTGTATCAAGAACTGCAACACTACTGCGTTTTTTTTTTACACTCAACAGTTTCTCGTGTGTATCAAGAATGATCCACCACCCAAAAGACATCCAGACAACTTGACGCAACTGTGGGAAGCTTTGGAGTCAACATGGGTCAGCATCCCTGTGGAAAGCTTTCAACACCTTGTAGAGTCCATGCCCCTACAAATTGAGGCAGTTCTGAGGGCAAAAGGTGTTCCTAATGTATTGTACACTCAGTGTATATGTCAAGGAAAGACAAGTTAAAGTTGTCAAATCAACTTTAATCCAACAATGACTACACACTTACAGCATTAAAATGATTTAATTTACTCTTGTGTTTTGTTGACATAGTTTGTATTGAGGTATTTTACTCATATCCAAATCTCCAACAGCACAGTCATTTTTTTATTAAGAATTCAATGACTTCTGCCAAATCGTAATACTTTTGTTTACCAATGTTTATACATTTTCAGGCATTTCAGGAATTTAGTTGAATCCTTTCACACCCTCTTAGTGGGAAAAAAAAACCAATAATACTTCTCTGCTCCTTTTAGTTGATCATTACTGAAGATGTGCACAGATGGATATGATGTGATGAATAAGTATGCTATCGTATTGCTGCACTGCTCTACTCATACACTGCACCACAGATTCCATCGGAGATACTCTGACTGAAAAGGGAAGTGTTTTGGAATGACAATTAGAATATCTGGAGATTTAGATAGATCACATGAAATATAGGTAACTTTAAAAAAAAAAAACATATTATAAATCGCCGTCTTAAATATATGTCTGTTATAGTTATTTGGGTGTGTTAGTTACTAAATAGTTAGCTATTCACAATTATTCATATGTACACCTTCTGGTGTTAAAAAAAAAACAGATCTCCACTTACTGTCCTTTCTTTTGGCTTTTCCCTGTCCTTCTGTCCTTCTGTCCTTCTGTCCTCCCTGTCCTGTTTTAAAAAGGCTGCCCTGTAGAATCACAGCATTTCAACAAGTACATCACATTACTTTCCACATAACAAGTGGATGCAATGCTGTCTTCCCTAATTTCTGGAGAGCACTGTAAGGCACTTTCTTTTTACCGGTGAAGAGGAAATACAGGATTTAGAACCATTAGATGGTGTGTAAAGAGAGGTGTTGAAGACTGCATTGCATCACATACTCCACATTTACAATGTAATTCAGTGCAGCTGAGAGACTGTTTTGTTTTTTATTGTGATACAGTTAAATAGTTTAATTATGACAATTTTGGAGCTTAATTTATTTAGCATTTCTTTCATTAGTGCATGAATATTGAGATCTGTCTGTCTGTTGTTATTTTGCCATAGTACAGGACAGATGCTAAAAAATGATCTCTGGACTGCAGTGTCAGTGTATTTTTCTGTAAATACTTTCTGGATGTGTTGTTTGGAATTAAAGTTTACATGTAGTGGTTTGTGTGTAGGCTACCAGTCAGTCTGTACAAAGTGGGCATATGTTGTCTTTTTATAGCATACTGGTAACTATCTAAGCTTTAATACTTTGGGTTGTCGCCTGGCCCCCAATTCCCAGCATGCTTTGAAACATGTAAGTCTCTTTTCAATCAGTTTTCGAGCATAGCATCGATATTGGCTGTGTTTGTGGCAAGAGGAGGCGCTTTGGCGGCTTGATGTGAGAGAACTGTCATGGGAGGTTTCAGCTTGACCCAGCTTAAACACACCCATGAAGAGAAGAGGAAACAAAAAAAACGACTATATTTAACCAAATCTGCGGCTTACTCCCTAAAACACACGATAATGATATCCTCTTAACGCGCCATGAACACTGCCGTATTACAGCCCTCATGGCAGCGGCAGCCAGCATTCAAGATGGCAGAAAACAACAACAACAATTAGAGCTGTGAGACCATTGTTCTCTCCCTCCCAATTCACCTTCAGTTGTTTTCTCAAGAATAGTAACATTATAATGAACATGGTGACAACAATAATTACCTATAAACCTTACAGAGGATCATTTTTCATGATGAAATACTGTTGAATGTTAAACTGTATTTAAGTAATATGTTTGTAAAATGGCGTCGACAGACATGGCAGCTCTGCTTCTAGCTCCTATGCATACTACTAAATTAGTTCCTTATGATTGTCAGTTGGTTTAGAATCCATTACTAGCTCTTTCCTATGTGTTTGATAACATCTCATCACAAGAGCAAGAACAGATCTTTCCTTCATGAGTTTTACAGTGTATTTGTTCATTATTAGGTTAGCCAGAATAACTCTCTGACGGTTCCTCCCTCTCTCCCTCCCTCTTTGCATAACTAAAAATAGATATATCTTTCATGATGGGTTTCTTGTTGTTTTCCAGAATGTTAATTAGCGATTAGTTGGAATAATTCTCAAATTGTCTCTTTTCTCTCAGTGGAGGATAGTCTGTTATTTTAATTAAGCAGAGGTCAGATGTATTAACTCAGCAGGAGAGTGTGGAGTGAAGCGGTGGAAACCAGCAACAACTCTGCATTGTACCACATCTCTGCCACGCACATTCCTCATTTCTACCCCCCTGATTCACAGTTGATGGAATGGAAGAATCTTTGGGGTGGTATGATGGCTGGCGAGGGGGGAGTTTTGTTTCATGTTTTTGTTGCTCACTGATTTTTTTTTATTAGTCATTTGATGCTGCTCCCCCCTAGTTTCCCCCTCCTCTGACTGGGACAATGATATGCTGCTCCTCCCTAGTTTCCCCCTCCTCTGACTGGGACAATGATATGCTGCTCCCCCCTAGTTTCCCCCTCCTCTGACTGGGACAATGATATGCTGCTCCTCCCTAGTTTCCCCCTCCTCTGACTGGGACAATGATATGCTGCTCCTCCCTAGTTTCCCCCTCCTCTGACTGGGACAATGATATGCTGCTCCTCCCTAGTTTCCCCCTCCTCTGACTGGGACAATGATATGCTGCTCCTCCCTAGTTTCCCCCTCCTCTGACTGGGACAATGATATGCTGCTCCTCCCTAGTTTCCCCCTCCTCTGACTGGGACAATGATATGCTGCTCCCCCCTAGTTTCCCCCTCCTCTGACTGGGACAATGATATGCTGCTCCCCCCTAGTTTCCCCCTCCTCTGACTGGGACGATGATATGCTGCTCCCCCCTAGTTTCCCCCTCCTCTGACTGGGACAATGATATGCTGCTCCCCCCTAGTTTCCCCCTCCTCTGACTGGGACGATGATATGCTGCTCCCCTCCAGTAGTGTGGTAACGTTTACTCACAGGCCAGTTAGAGAGAGAGAAGGGGGAGGGGGGAGAGAGAGAGGGGTCATGGGGGAAAGAGGAGTGAGAAAGGAGGGAGACAGATGGATAGAGGGAGAGTGAGAGAGGTAGAGAGAAAGGGAGCGAGCAAGATGGGGAGAAAGAGAACAGTCTCCAGCTTGATCAGACTATTCATCAAAATGTCTTGGTCTTATCGCAGTTCAGATCTTTTGACAACCTATAGCTTGTTTTCTCATTGCATTATGGCAGGCCTCCTCACGACCACCAGATAAATAAATCTAAATGTAATTTAGCCAGGTTTCCCCTCGCTGACTTCTAGATGTGGAACACATCAAACTACTTTGGCCAACTTCCTCTGAGTTGTTGACCTTCATTCTTTCAGAACCCCTCAGACAGGTTGATTTGAGGTGACATGAAGTCAATGACTGTAAAAGTACATAGCAAGAGTTCAACACATTCAATTAGAAATACAAACGTCCTATTGAAACCTGAGAGCATCAAAGCTCATGAACTGGTTGGTCCCAGACACAGAGGGAAATGCCTCTACAAGTGTCCACTTAGTATGTCAAATTCAACAGGAAGGACCGTCAAAAAACCTCTCCATTCACAAGCACAACAACAAGACTATTTCTTAGGCTTTATCGTGTCCATATAGACGATGAGAACATCCAAGTAAAAGGTGCTTCTGTCACGCCCTGACCTTAGAGATCCTTATTATTCTCTATGTTTGGTTAAGTCAGGGTGTGAGTCTATGTCTTCTATTTCTTTGTTTTTGGCGGAGTGTGGTTCCCAATCAGAGGTAGCTGTCTATCGTTGTCTCTGATTGGGGATCATATATAAGTTGTCATTTTCCTTTTGGGTTTTGTGGGATCTTGTTTTCTGTTTAGTTCCTTAGCCTTACAGAACTGTGCGCTTTCGTTTTTTTGTCTTTGTTATTTTGTTTTGGTGTCATCAATCAAAAGACGATGTAGTCCTACCACGCTGCGCCTTGGTCCACTCTTCATTCTACAAACGAGAGCCGTTACAGCTTTTCTGCCTGGCCTGCAGGCTATTAGAATCAGCAGGTTGTTGTCCCCTGCACCGACAGACAGGGCCTCAGCGAACGCTGACTGACTGACACACGGAGACCGATAGTGAGATCTAGCAGGTGCATTTGACTTGCATTCCTCTGATCTGTAGCAACACCAGCAGACTTGTCTTCTTAGCTCACCCTGTAATAAGCTGCTTCAAACATCAGTATGTACTGATAACATCTGGAGTATGTCGTTTTTCCCTTTCAGAGAGATTTTTTTATTTTCTCCCACTTTTTGGGGTTTTAAGAAGATGTCAGTTGAATCATATCTTAATGCTTTGATAATGGGTTCTTTTACATGCTCGTAGCCGAACAGTTACTTCAGTGTCTTAAGTATCCAGTAAACGGAAGAAATGAGACAGTCTTTAAACGAAATTTGCTCAGGCCTTGCTTTGCCAGAGTGGGTGTAGCTGGAGCCCTATGCAACCCTAGTAACCGGAAGGTTGCAAGTTCAAATCCCTGAGCTGACAAGGTACAAATCTGTCGTTCTGCCCCTGAACAGGCAGTTAAACCCACTGTTCCTAGGCCGTCATTGAAAATAAGAATTTGTTCTTAACTGACTTGCCTCGTTAAATAAAGGTAAAAAAGAAAGAAAAAAGAAAAAAAAGAAAAAAGAAAAAACTTGACCATCATGCAGAGACATTTAATTGTTTCATGAAGAATTATAGCCAATCAAATTGGACGAGTATCTGTAAATGACAGTGCTGTAAGAGCAAATAGTGAGGTTACTAAGTGGAGTATGAACAGGCTAGAATCCTACAACACTACAAGGACTTGAATGACTGTAATAGTGAAATTATGTTGTTTTCCCATTGGTTTTATCCCACTATTTGTGTTGATGGTAGTCTATAAATGTAGGTTGCAAATGATGTGCTAACAATAGAAAAAATACTGTTATAAATGGTACCCACTAATGAATAACTCTATTGTGTGTTAACTTGTGGAAGTATTGAGGGACAGAAACGTGGAGCTGTGAGGGTTGGAGCCTGCAGGTGCAAATCCAGCTGCTAGACTTCTGCACATGTTTTCCTCTGTTCTGTCAGTCAAAATGACAGGCAGGTGAGACACACACACACACACACACACACACACATACACCCACACACACACACACACACACACGCACACACACACACACGCACACACACTCTTTATCACATGAACCACAATCAGAACAAGATATATGCAACATGCCAAGAAGGAGCAAGCTTATTTCCCCTTTGATTATTACAGAGAGAAAGTTATTCAGGTGAAACAAAATTCTAATTCATTGCAACTTCACTTATTTCAGAATAACAAAATACTGCACAGCAATTTCACACTATTGCAGTACAAGGCCAGAAGCATGTGCAGTTTTGAATAGACCAGGGGAACTCGTGGTACTACCACCCACTTAAGTCATTTAAACAGCGTGAGAGGGAATGGCCAGGGGGCATATTCAAACAGCCCTGTGGCGGTTCCATGTTACTGTCAGACCGACCGCAGAGCAGCGAGCCACAGACAGTCAGACAGTAGGAGCAGCTGCAGATTTGTCTTGACCTAGTTATCCTCAATGAATAGAATAAATATAACTACCACAAACAATAACAAAAGTTTGATGAAATACAAAAATCTACATTTTTGGTACTGCAGCCCTCTTTTTCTATAATGAAGTGGTGGAGCGAGCGCATAGAGACAGAAGCCTAATGGAGGATAGGGTTGGGGGAGTTCTAGTACAGAACATTACAGGGGGGGGGGGGTCTGAGTAACAGAACATTATCTGCATCTCAAAATGGATCCTTGACTAATCCTAGAGTCTGAGCTCCATACTCCCATGATGCTCTCTGGGAGGAGAGCTGGACTACTGGTGGTAGATGGGGGAAGGGGAGGGCCCTCAGTTCTTCTTCCATGGGACAACAGTGTAACCCCTTTCCACTCCCCTACACTAGATCATGTTTGGGTATCCCCTCTGCCCTGTACGACATCTTCAAGTCAAATCAATACTGTGTGAGGTGATGGACAACAGACGAGGCTCAACTAAACAAAACAAATGAATTTCCCCCTCGAATGTCACTTACTTACTATTCACAAACCGTCAACACAAACCGCTAGGCTAGGAGGATGTCCTTCATTCATCTTTTAATTAGTTGGTTTGCATTGGCTGCTGGTTCTGGAAGTGGCCGGGCAGGCGGGAGGATTTGAGTTAATTTGCTGAAACACAGCCTGTAACCCAGTGTTGTACTGCTCCACGCAGACTGCAGTCCCCTTTGATACAAGCTAACGGAGCCCCACCAAGCTACATAATATACAGCCCAATGAAAAGCCCACTAATTCCAAATCATCTTAAGGAGTGATGTGTGCAGCAAGAGAAAGAGCCATACAACGACTAAAAAGAAAAACGAGAACACAAAAACACCATATGATTTCTGTTTCGCCTGGACATGAATCCCAGTGTGTTTCAACAGAATCATTGACTGTCATTTACAGTAACTGATTAAACGAGAGCTACTTCACACAGATTTGTGCACAGGTTACCAACTCAGTGGAACCAGAAGAGGAAATATACAGCGAGATTGTGCTTCTCTTAACATTGTAGGACACCTCCTTAATTTGCTCATAGAGAGTGAGATCCGTGGAATTTGGTAAGCTTGGTACATTGTTTATTTATAGTGCATCATAGGCTATAGTATATTTTTGTTTGGTGTGAAACTAAGCAGTTGTACCGAATATTGTGTCCACTTCAAAATGGCATAACAGTGATGCTCTGTTACATGAATATTCATTTACCATACCACTGCTGGCATTCTCTATATGCATTTTCTTTCTTTTGTGAGCTTGACCTGTCATTTGACCTCAGTAAACAGGAAGTTTGTTCCTCTCTTGGAAGAAGATCATGTTTGATTCTGCATTCAGTACCTTTGGAATAAAAATACATAAATAAACATGATTGTCACATACACCAGATTGATGCAGTGAAATGTGTTGTTTTACAAGGTCAGCCATAGTAGTACAGCACCTCTGGAGAAAATTTGCTCAAATTTGCTCAATTTGCTCACAACCGCTGACATTTAACCCTAGTAAAAATTCCCTGTGTTAGGTCAGGTAAGATCCCCACTTTATTTTAAGAATGTGAAATGTCAGAATAATAGTAGAGAGAATGATTTATTTCAGCTTTTATTTCTTTCATCACATTCCCAGTGGGTCAGAAGTTTACATACACTCAATTAGTATTTGGTAGCATTGCCTTTAAATTGTTTAACTTGGGTCAAACGTTTCGAGTAGCCTTCCACAAGCTTCCCACAATACGTTGGGTAAATTTTGGCCCATTCTTCCTGACAGAACTGGTGTAACTAAGTCAGGTTTGTAGGCCTCCTTGCTCGCACATGCTTTTTCAGTTCTGCACACACATTTTCTATAGGATTGAGGTCAGGGCTTTGTGATGGCCACTCCAATACCTTGACTCTTGCTGTCCTTAAATCATTTTGCCACAAGTTTGGAAGTATGCTTGGGGTCATTGTCCATTTGCAAGACCCATTTGTGACCAAGCTTTAACTTCCTGACTGATGTCTTGAGATGTTGCTTCAATATATCCACATAATTTTCCTCCTCATGATGCCATATATTTTGTGAAGTGCACCAGTCCCTCCTGCAGCAAAGCACCCCCACAACATGATGCTGCCACCCCTGTGCTTCACGGTTGGGATGGTGTTCTTTGGTTTGCAAGCCTTCCCCTTTTTCCTCCTAACATAACAATGGTCATTATGGCCAAACAGTTCTATTTTTGTCTCATCAGACCAGAGGACATTTCTCCAAAAAGTACGATCTTTGTCCCCATATGCAGTTGCAAACCGTAGTCTGGCTTTTTTATGGTTTTGGAGCAGTGGCTTCTTCCTTGTTGAGCGGCCTTTCAGGTTATGTTGAAATAGGACCCATTTTACTGTGGATATAGATACTTTTGTACCTATTTCCTCCAGCATCTTCACAAGGTCCTTTGCTGTTGTTCTGGGATTAATTTGCACTTTTCGCACCAAAGTGCGTTTATCTCTAGGAGACAGAACGCGTCTTCTTCCTGAGCGATATGACGGCTGCGTGGTCCCAGTGTGTTTATACTTGCGTACTATTGTTTGTACAGATAAACGTGGTACCTTCAGGCGTTTGGAAATTGCTCCCAAGGATGAACCAGACTTTTGGAGGTTTACAATTTTTTTTCTGAGGTCTTGACTGATTTTTTTTTATTTTCCCATGATGTCAAGCAAAGAGTGACTGAGTTTGAAGGTAGGCCTTGAAATACATCCACAGGTACACCTCCAATTGACTCAAATGATGTCAATTAGCCTATCAGAAGCTTCTAAAGCCATGACATAATTTTCTGGAATTTTCCACGCTGTTTAAAGGCAACTGGGCCGGGGAACCAACGGTGCTTACAGTACACAGTGTTTATGGAGGACAGACTTCAACAGGGTCTTGTCATTGTCTCTCTAAGTGACAGAGCTGCAGTGGAGACAGGTCTAAAACTGGCCGGTGGGTTGTTTTTAGACTTGGCTGGAGGAGAGAAAAGTTGCCAGACTCACAACTAGGTCAGTTATAATGGTCTACGTGTCGGTGAGTCGGTGTGTTAGTATCACAGCATCTCTGACTTGTCCAACTCTTCACCCAGACTCTGTCCTACAGAGCTACTGTTCTGTAGGTCTTCTCTCCTAAACCCTAATCTAGCATACCTGGTCTAATTATTAGCTGGTTGATAAGCTGAATCAGGTCAGTTACAGCTGGGTTGGAACGAAAACCTACAGAAGAGGTAGCTCTCCACGAACAGGGTTGGAAAGCCTTACCGTACCCTACAGTACTGTACACTCCCCAGCCTTTTACTGTGTCAAGTACAATACCACTAGGTCAGGACTACTATAGTTACTGATGAAAAGGAAATGTACAACATTAAACCGATCAACATTGATGTACATTAACCAAAGCACATTCAGTATACATTGTTGCTATCCCCTAACCACCTCATTTTGTTAGGAAAATACAACCTTCCTCTATCCTATATCACTGGGGTTGCTCTTGAAAATAATGTATATTTCTACAGTCATATTATAGTCAAATCACAGATCATCATGACTGTTTGTTACCACTGTTACCTTTTACAGGTCAGAGACTCAAGAGGTAGAGCAAATGTCCATGATATAATTACTGTAACAGATGTAGACGTGTTCATTAAGTAATGGAGAGTACAGGTTAGTGTAATTGTGTGATGAGCCACTGTTAAAGTACCACGGCCTCCATCTCAACTCGGACAGGTAAACAATCTAATTGATTCCCACTGGTGCCTTGCTGGACTGGTTGTCATTATTTCCAGTTAAATGCTGTCCTATTCCCAGTGTTTCCTGAACAGACGAGCACATCATCTGTACCACTGAGAACATGTCAAGTTAGAGCGAGTAATTTGTGGTGCTGAATGACAAGTACCAAGTACAGACTCCTGCTCAGTACTCTGAGCGCTCATTAGACAACACATTTTCAGAAGTTACAGAGCTCCCATGTTTTTGTAGTTTTGGTGGGGAATAAACAAATACTGCTTGAATACTGCAATGTCATAAGAACGAGCAGAAGGAACTTAAACCTCAATTGACATGTCTCATACAGCCGACTTTTTAGAACGTTGACAGCCATCTGTGTGGATTCTTTTCACTCCCACTAATGAGCTACTGGTTGAAGAGACCCAATCTACACAGGCCTGTCCCATGGGCCCAGTGCAGCTGCTGGGAACACACACACACACACGCACGCACGCACGCACGCACGCACGCACACACACACACACACACACACACACACAAATGCATGCTTTCACGCACACTCACACGCACACACACACATGCACGCCCATACACAGACTATACCAGTTTCCTGCCATGTTTGAAAGTGTACTGTAGCTAACTTATATGTGAAGTCACACATTCCTCTAAACTAAAAGTGAATGCATTGCACAAAACCCCATGGCAGTGGAGAGGACAGCACAAAATGTTGTGTGAGTTCCACTGAGACTTAAATTATTTAACATACCTTCTGTGTTTGTGTGTATTGGTGTGCACCTGTGTTTGTGTGTATTGGTGTGCACCTGTGTTTGTGTGTGCGCATGTTTTTGCACGTGTGTGTTTCATAGGCCTATTCTTGTGTGAGAGAGAGAAATTAATTGTAAAGTGTGAAGGAATGTAGCCGTGGCGAGAATGTGTTATTAAGTCAAAGTTTGTCTATTGTCCCCCCCCCCCCCCCCCCCACACACACACTAATATTTCACACAACTTAATGCTATGACAATGAGCATAGTAGCAACTATTTGATCCCTATCATGTCTAGAAGCAGATGAGCTGGGATGCCAGCGACACAGCAGCTGAATAGGACTGACAGGAAGTGTCTAATCAATGTCTCCCAGGACTGGAGACCGAGCCGCTCGCCTTTGTTTCTTTTTGTAAATACAAGCCTCTTTAACATCACAATATAATCCATTATCTCACTCAGCAAGGTACATTTTGGGGAGTCGTCGTTGCACAAAACATACATTTTATTTTCCGTCTGCTTGGAGATCACTGGGTTGAGATCTAAAGTCATGCAAATGTTACAGGAGGGAAAAAATACTGGCAAACGCATTTCTAATTATTCCATATCAGCAGATTTGCAAGGAATAGAATGTATTTATATTTTTTTAAAGAGAAGAGTTTATGATCAGTGAGAGCTTGGGCATGGCGCTGTTTAGGAATTCACAGCATTTTGATCTAATCACAAAATCAAAATATTCATGAAACACAATGATATCTCCGCCAGGCAGGCGGCCGGCCATTAATTTAGAAATCCAGGTAATTTATTAACTTTTATCAGAGGTTTAAAAAGCCTTCCACTGTGTTTGTAATGCAGGTTAGGAGAGAGGCAGTATTGTACAAGTGATTCCTGATGATTTATAATGGTGTGGGTGTGAGTGCAATTTGGACCAGGTATTCAATTAGAATGGATGTTTAATTTCAGCTTTGAGATATCCAGTTAAAAGTTATATTGAAATGGTATTTCCCTAGACACTACACACATATCTATTATCAGCATGTAGGCCACAGCACATTTGATAACTCTGGTTTTTGCTTCTATCATTGTTACACTGTAATGAGCCATCCTGGGTTTCATTCCCCCTTTTACTATAATTTACATTTACATTTTAGTCATTTAGCAGACACTCTTATCCAGAGCGACTTTGTTAGTGAATTCACCATAAGATAGCTAGGTGGGACAACCACATACAGTCATAGTAGGTACATTTGTCCTCAATAAAGTAGCTATCAGCAAAGTCAGAGCTAGTAAAGGGTGAAAAATCAAGTGCAAGTGTTACAGTAGTTAACAAAATGCTTTTTGGGGGGTGAGGAGGGGGTGCGAGGGGGTGTTGTGGGTGTTGTATTTAAAATACTCTTTGAAGAGGTAGGGTTTCAGATGTTTTTGAAAGATGGACAGGGACTCTGCTGTCCTAGATTCAGGGGGAAGCTGGTTGCACCATTGGGGTGCCAGGACAGAGAAGAGCTTGGACTGGGCTGAGTGGGAGCTGCCCTCCTGTAGGGGTGGGAGTGCCAAGAGACTAGAGGTTGCAGAACGGGTTGGGGTGTACGGTTTGAGCATAGCCTGAATGTAGTGAGGGGCAGTTCCTCTTGCTGCTTCGTAGGCAAGTACCATGGTCTTGTAGTGGATTCGAGCTTCGACTGGAAGCCAGTGAAGTGTACGGAGGAGTGAGGTGAGATGGGAGAACTTGGGAAGTTTGAACAAGTGTCTGGATTAGGACCTGCACCGTTTCCTGTGTGTGGTAGGGTTGTACTCTACAGATGTTATAGAGCATGAACCTGCAGGAGCGAGTCACTGCTTTGATGTTTGCAGAGAGTGATAGGGTGTTGTCCAGGGTCTCGCCAAGGTTCTTTGCACTCTGCACTAGGGGACATGGTGGAGTTGTCAACCGTGATGGAAAGGTCTTGGAGCGGGAAGGCTTTTCCCAGGAGGTAGACCAGCTATGTCTTGTCGAGGTTGAGCTTGAGGTGGTGGCCCGACATCCAAATTGAGATATCAGTCTGGCACCCAGAGACGTATGTCACCTCCTGGGTGTCAGAAGGCAGGAAGGAGAAAGTTAGTTGAGTGTCATCCGCATAGCAATGATAGGAGAGACCATGTGACGATATGACAGAGAAGAGTGACTTGGTGTATAGCGAGAAGAGGAGAGGGCCTAAAAATGAGACCTGGGGGACACCAGTAAGTGAGAGTATGTGGTGCAGACACAGATTCTCTCCACATCGTCTGCCAGGTAGGGTGCAATCCAAGAGTGTGCAGAGCCTGAGACGCCCAGCCCTGAGAGGGTGGAAAGCAGGATCTCACATGGATTAAGGGCTTGTAAGTAAGTATTTCACGGTACCTGTTGTATTCGGCGCATGTGACAAATACAATGTTATTTGATTTGATTCACGTGTTGAAGGCAGCGGATAGATCTAGGAGGATGAGAACAGAGGAGAGAGTCATCTTTGGCTGTGCGGTGAGCCTCTATGACACCGAGGAGAGAGTCATCTTTGGCTGTGCGGTGAGCCTCTGTGACACCGAGAAGAGCAGTCTCGGTTGAGTGATGCGTCTTGAAGCCTGACTGGTTAGGGTCAAGAAGATCATTCTGAGAGCGATAGCGAGAGAGTTGGTCAGAGACAGCACACTCAAGTGTTTTGGAGAGAAAAGAAGGGATACCGGGCCGTAGATTTTGACTTCAGAGGAGTCGAGTGTTGGTTTCTTAATTTATAAGTCAAAGGGGACTCGGCCAGTGGTCAGGGATGAGTTGAAGAGGGGAGGAGGGGAGGAGGGGATGGGGTCAAGCGGGAAGGTTGTCAGATGGCCGGACCTCTCTAGTTGCAGGATTTCATCTGGAGAGAGAGGGGGGAAAGAGGTCAAGGCGTAGGGTAGTTCTGTGTGAGTGAGACAAGTGGGCTCAATAGGCTGAGTGAATGACGAACGGATGTCGTCAACCTTCTTTTCAAAGGGGGTTGACAAAGTCATCCGCAGAGAGGGAGGCTAAAGTGGGAGGGGGTGGAGGATTAAGGAGGGTAGAGAGCTGGAAAATAGTTTCCTAGGGTTAGAGGCAGAAGCTTGAAATGTAGTGATAGAAAGTGGCTTTAGCAGAAGATACAGAGGAAGAGAAGGTAGAGAGGAGGGACTGGAAGGATGAAAGAACCTCCAGAATTGTAGCTCAGCTGCCCGCAGCCCTGTTCTGTAAGCAGCCCTGTTCTGTATGCAGCCCTGTTCTGTAAGCAGCCCTGTTCTGTATGCAGCCCTGTTCTGTAAGTAGCCCTGTTCTGTAAGCAGCCCTGTTCTGTATGCAGCCCTGTTCTGTAAGCAGCCCTGTTCTGTAAGCAGGCCTTATCTGTATGCAGCCCTGATCTGTATGCAGCCCTGTTCTGTATGCAGCCCTGTTCTGTAAGCAGCCCTGTTCTGTAAGCAGCCCTGTTCTGTATGCAGCCCTGTTCTGTAAGCAGCTCTTATCTGTATGCAGCCCTGATCTGTAAGCAGCCCTGTTCTGTATGCAGCCCTGTTCTGTAAGCAGCCCTGTTCTGTAAGCAGCCCTGTTCTGTATACAGCCCTGTTCTGTAAGCAGCCCTGTTCTGTAAGCAGCCCTTATCTGTATGCAGCCCTGTTCTGTATGCAGCCCTGTTCTGTAAGCAGCCCTGTTCTGTAAGCAGCCCTGTTCTGTAAGCAGCCCTGTTCTGTATGCAGCCCTGTTCTGTAAGCAGCCCTGTTCTATATGCAGCCCTGTTCTGTATGCACCCCTGTTCTGTAAGCAGCCCTGTTCTGTATGCAGCCCTGTTCTGTAAGCAGCCCTGTTCTATATGCAGCACTGTTCGGTATGCAGCCCTGTTCTGTAAGCAGCCCTGTTCTGTAAGCAGCCCTGTTCTGTATGCAGCCCTGTTCACTCAGCTACAGAGCAGGAGGGGAATGCCGACCAGAAGGAAAGGGGAAGTAGATCTGATTTCTTAAAGGTCCAGTGCAGTCTAAATCCTGTGTGTTGTATCATATTGTACAACAGATTAATGACACTAACACTGTAAATATGTTACAACATATTTGATCAGTGTCTTTTCTTGGTGGTTGCTGGTTGAAAATACAATCTACACAGAACCTTCTAATCAGCAGGTTTGAATGGGTGGGAGTTTTGTCTTTCCATGATGACATCACCATGCGGAAGATTGATTAATGGACCAATAAGAGTTCCAACCCTCTCTGGCAATAATATCTAGTTTTCTGTTTTTCAACCTCTCCATTCAGACCATTTCCAGACATTCATAGCAAAATTATTGCTTGACAAATAGTTTTTTTTCTAAAAAGCCGTTTTTGCCCATTTTAATGGAAATCTATTTCAGTAAGGCACCTAATTGTTACCCAGAAATGAATTGATATTGCTACAAAAAATATATACTTGCATTAAAAAAATATAAAGGGGGGTTGAAAGACTGTTTCACCTCTGCCTCCCACCATCCCCCAAACCCAATCCTCCTCCTCTTCATCATCATCATCATCATCATTATTGTCATCTTACTGTCTAAACTGGCGTGATAGGTTGACTATATGTCATACTGTATGTGAGCCTGAGCTATAATGTCAAGTTCCACGTCCACTGAGTATCCTACACTTCCTGTGTGGTTTCAGGGAGGGACAACTCCAACCTCCACATTACACATAACAGCTACATAACAGGGCTTTTTAACACACACACACAAACACACACGCACACACACACACACACACACACACACACACACACACACACACACACACACACACACACACACACACACACACACACACACACACACACACACACACACACACACACACCACACACACACACACACACACACACACACACACACACACACACACACAGTCATTAAACATGCTCTACTGTATTTATTTAGGGAATAGGTTAACGGAGACAAAACAAGATTTAATTAAGTTAATTGTTAAATTATATCTTACTGTTTTTCTTTAATACATCAGAGAATCCTCTGATGTTTTGAATGTGTGGAGAGACTCTTTCATCTCATCAGTGAAAAATCATAAAGGTGGTTCAGGCGTTTTTTCTTAATCAATTCGCTCTCTTGTGTTCAGATGATATCTCATTGTACATCTATCAGTCTCATGGAACCCAGAAAGAGATATAGATATCATTCCATTGTTCCACTGAAAGCTTGGTAGAACGTACATGGAAAACAAGTAACTGGTCGTGCGTCTGGATGTCATTGTCTCTGAGATATTGCTGCTGAGTGAATTCAAAGAGCCTGAAGCAGAGCTAAGCTGAGCCACGAGCTCTGATCGCAGCCTGATAACCACAGGACAGATCAATAAGTGTGTTGTAAAGGTTAACTGCTGTTATGTTGTACGTTGTTATTGGACTACGTGTGTCAAGGTGAATGATACTGACACCCTTTCTCCTCTTCCTGTTCACTGCTGCAGGTTGGGCTGAAGTGGAGGAGGGCCATAGACAAGGGTCAAGTGTGGAAGGGTTGAACCTGTCGCCTTCTGAGCCAGTCATCCATCCCCAAGACCCTAACGTGATTCCTCATAGCTTCAGCTCATGAATTCAGGTTGGTTGGGCTACAGTGGAATATATCCTTGTTTTTATTATTTAACTAAAATATCAATCAAGCTATTAATTACATCATCAACATCTATTGCCGCTGAACAAAGTGGATGCTACAGTATTTTGTGAAATATAGTACGCTTCTCTCTCTAAATGCCATAGAGGAACAACCATGGTATTAACATACAGTATATGGGGCTGAGCAATTAACAGCTTGTGCTGTACTGTAGCTACTTGGCTGCTTGTTGATGACTTTGTCTCTTGTTGATGATGTGCGTTAACTTGCCGGTCCTTAAGGATTATCACTGCTACCAAATTACATAACTGAACTAATGAGTTACATACTCACACAGATTCTACTGTATTCCCAACGGGCCGCCTCAGTCACTGCCTGAGTAAAATACCCCAGTGCTCCCCGAGGTCCCGTAACATAACACATCCCTGCCTTCCTGTCTCTCTGTGGAAAGGAGGTGGAAGGCTACAGGGAAAACAGAGGGAATTAAGACTGAATGGAGTTGTTCTTTTTACCTGAAAGGCTGTGCTGAATGAATGGTACACTTTAATAGTTTTCAGTGGGATGCAATGCTCACCATTGTTTCACTTGGCATTCAGTCTGGCGTACCAGTCTAGTTTTATTAGAGGGTTGATAGGGAGCAAGTGTCTGCTTACTGTACTGTACTGTAGCCTACACTATTGTTCCTGATGTACTTAATGTAAAGTAAGGTAACAGCTGCTTGGAGTGAACATTTCTACTGTAAAACATCGTTCATGGAATAAAGGTTATTTACTGCATTATTTTTCTCCTGGATTGTAGACCAAATATTATTTTACCCCATCCAACACTAAACAGCATGACTGTTGACATTGTGATACGACTGAAACTGAGACCAAACAAGCACTTGCGGTAGAATAACACTTAACTGGCGGTTTGCACCACTCCTCTCACAGAGCACAAAATTGAGGTTGTGGTGTCATTTGTATTCACGGTAATATTGCCCTGCAAATAATAGCCTGGCTTGTTTAAAGTTTCATGTTCAAGATGCGTGTAGTTTCTCAACCTTCCACCTCGTTCATTTTTTTATGAACACGGCTTCATGCGTAGATCTGTAGAGCAAAACCCAACTAGCTCACAGATTTATACCAGATAAGATTAACAACTAAAATGTTGGTGTTATTTCCCTTGAATAGGCTTTAGGGAGGCATTCACTCAAACATGAAAGCTGCTAGTTTCCTCTCAGTGTATTTAAATATTAGTCATGGCTGTTCACTGAGGTCTAAGTTATGACCTGTTGTATTTATACCATGTGACACTGCAAACGGAGACTCCTCAAACATGAGCTTTTGAGATGATTACATTTGTCTAGGAATGTCTTCTACTACATGAGTTGAAGAGAAGAGCAAGCCTGTGAGCCTGCCCAGGGAGCCTGCCCAGGGAGCCTGCCCAGGGAGCCTGCCCAGGCAACCATGTCTGACAAAAACACTCATTAGATTTCATACCACTTTACAATAAGGTACCCTTATACACTTTATTCCATAACTTTGTACAAGATCTCGCAACACTTTATATTAAGGTACCCTTTTCAGCCCTGAGGGTAAAGGGTTTATAGGCAGTTAAGTATGCTTATTTATAAATAATGAATACATGAATACATGGTATGACTTATGGGGTGATGTTATTTCTTCATAGTAGGAATTATCCAACAGAATCCAATAGAATATCATAGGATCCAATTCAATGGATATCATCTGTAAACAATCAAATAAAACAATGATATAATCAAAAAAAACTTTCAACTGTTGAAATTCTATATCCAGCTAGAAATCCACTTGTAATAGAACTGAAACAACTTTGCTGGAAGGGACAGATCTTCAACAATGTTTATTATGTTACAATGGGTTTAGCCCCCTAATTAATGAATGTTAATTCCCTTATGGATGTCAACTGTTTATTATTTCTCCCACCAAATGAACATCTACGCTGGGTTTGTTATCTTTCTAACTACTACTGTATACTACCTCTAGTCTTTATAATGAGCCTTTTAAAAGACACTTACCTCCGGATGCTAATTGTTTTTGTTTGATTTTGGTGACACTTTATCGGGACCGCTGGTTAATTAATAGCAATTATACATTAACTATTAAGAAGGCACCTTGTTAATTAATAGCCTCAGATGCAATTAAATTACTGATGTACATACTAATTTAGCAACCAACTTTCCTTAATCCTGTGTAATTTCAAAGGGATTTCCAGAAACAGGAAAAGTGATTATATTATTATAGCCGCAGTAGCTACTGTAGGTGTTAATTAAGACAGTAACTAGAGGGAGCATCTAACGAGTAGGGTAAGGGCCGGCTGGATGGAGCATCTAGTGGGGAGGGGGCTGGAGTATTTAGTGGGGAGGAGGCTGGCTGACTGGTGAGCAGGCCTGGATAAAGCATCTAGTGTGGGGCTGGATAAGCATCTACTGTAATGTGGAAAGGCTGGGGCATCTCTTCAAGTTCAATGTCTGTTTGTCACATGCACAGGATACAGCAGGTGTAAAACAGTACAGTGAAATGCAAGAAGAATTCAAGCTATATACAGGTCTATGTTGAGGGGATATCTATTGGGGAGGAGGCTGGAACATCTAGTGGGGAGGGGGCTGGAACATCTAGTGGGGAGGGGACTGGAATATATCTAGTGGGGAGTTGGTTGGAACATCTAGTGGGGAGGGGGCTGGAACATCTAGTGGGGAGGGGGCTGGAACATCTAGTGGGGAGGGGGCTGGAACATTAGTGGGGAGGAGGCTGGAACATCTAGTGGGGAGGGGGCTGGAATATATCTAGTGGGGAGGGGGTTGGAGAATCTAGTGGGGGGGTTGGAGAATCTAGTGGGGAGGGGATTGGAACATCTAGTGGGGAGGGGATTGGAACATCTAGTGGGGAGGGGTTTGAACATCTAGTGTGGAGGGGTTGGGCGGTTTGTGGGGAGGGGGCTGGAACATCTAGTGGGGAGGGGTTGGAACATCTCGTGGGGAGGGGTTGGAACATCTAATGCGAAGGGGTTGGAATATCTACCGGGGAGGTGGTTGTAATATGAAGTGGGGCGGGGTTGGAATATCTAGTGGGGAGGGGGTTGGAGAATCTAGTGGGGGGGTTGGAGAATCTAGTGGGGAGGGGATTGGAACATCTAGTGGGGAGGGGATTGGAACATCTAGTGGGGAGGGGTTTGAACATCTAGTTTTGAGGGGTTGGGCGGTTTGTGGGGAGGGGGCTGGAACATCTAGTGGGGAGGGGTTGGAACATCTCGTGGGGAGGGGTTGGAACATCTAATGCGAAGGGGTTGGAATATCTACCGGGGAGGTGGTTGTAATATGAAGTGGGGCGGGGTTGGAATATCTAGTGGGGAGGGGGCTGGAATATCTAGTGGGGATGTGGTTGGAGCATCTAGTGGGGAGGGGTTGGAGCATCTAGTGGGGGAGGGTTGGAGCATCTAGTGGGGAGGGGGTTGGATCATCTAGTGAGGAGGGGGTTGGATCATGTAGTGGGGAGGGGCTGGAATATCTAGTGGGGAGGGGGCTGGAATTTCTAGTGGGGATGTGGTTGGAGCATCTAGTGGGGAGGGGTTGGAACATCTATCGGGGGAGGGTTGGAGCATCTAGTGGGGAGGGGTCTGGAAAATCTAGTGGGGAGGGATTGGAACATCTAGTGGGGAGGGGTTTGGAACATCTAGTGGGGAGGTGGTTGGAACATCTAGTGGGGAGGGGGTTGGAGAGTCTAGTGGGGAGGGGTTTGGAGAATCTAGTGGGGAGGGGTTGGATCATCTAGTGGGGAGGGGTTGGAACATCTAATGGGGAGGGGATTGGACAACTAGTGGGGAGGGTGTTGGATCATCTAGTGGGGAGGGGTTGGAACATCTAGTGGGGAGGGGTTGGAACATCTAGTGGGGAGGGGTTAGAACATCTAGTGGGGAGGGTGTTGGATCATCTAGTGGGGAGGGGTTGGAACATCTAGTGGGGAGGGGTTGGAACATCTAGTGGGGAGGGTGTTGGATCATCTAGTGGGGAGGGGTTAGAACATCTAGTGGGGAGGGGTTGGAACATCTAGTGAGGAGGGGTTGGAACATCTAGTGGGGAGGGGGTTGGAACATCTAATGAGGAGGGGGTTGGATCATCTAGTGGGGAGGGGGTTGGATAATCTAGTGAGGAAGGGGTTGGATCATCTAGTGGGGAGGGTGTTGGATCATCTAGTGGGGAGGGGGTTAGAACATCTAGTGGGGAGGGGGCTGGAGAATCTAGTGGGGAGGGGGTTGGAACATCTAGTGGGGAGGGGGCTGGAGAATTTAGTGGGGAGGGATTGGAACATCCAGTGGGGAGGGGTTTGGAACATCTAGTGGGGAGGGGGCTGGAGAATCTAGTGGGGAGGGGGTTGGATGATCTAGTGGGGAGGGGGTTGGAGAATCTAGTGCGGAGGGATTGGAACATCTAGTGGGGAGGGGTCTGGAAAATCTAGTGGGGAGGGATTGGAACATCTAGTGGGGAGGGGTTTGGAACATCTAGTGGGGAGGTGGTTGGAACATCTAGTGGGGAGGGGGTTGGAGAGTCTAGTGGGGAGGGGTTTGGAGAATCTAGTGGGGAGGGGTTGGATCATCTAGTGGGGAGGGGTTGGAACATCTAATGGGGAGGGGATTGGACAACTAGTGGGGAGGGTGTTGGATCATCTAGTGGGGAGGGGTTGGAACATCTAGTGGGGAGGGGTTGGAACATCTAGTGGGGAGGGTGTTGGATCATCTAGTGGGGAGGGTGTTGGATCATCTAGTGGGGAGGGGTTAGAACATCTAGTGGGGAGGGGTTGGAGCATCTAGTGGGGGAGGGTTGGAGCATCTAGTGGGGAGGGGGTTGGATCATCTAGTGAGGAGGGGGTTGGATCATCTAGTGGGGAGGGGCTGGAATATCTAGTGGGGAGGGGGCTGGAATTTCTAGTGGGGATGTGGTTGGAGCATCTAGTGGGGAGGGGTTGGAACATCTATCGGGGGAGGGTTGGAGCATCTAGTGGGGAGGGGTCTGGAAAATCTAGTGGGGAGGGATTGGAACATCTAGTGGGGAGGGGTTTGGAACATCTAGTGGGGAGGTGGTTGGAACATCTAGTGGGGAGGGGGTTGGAGAGTCTAGTGGGGAGGGGTTTGGAGAATCTAGTGGGGAGGGGTTGGATCATCTAGTGGGGAGGGGTTGGAACATCTAATGGGGAGGGGATTGGACAACTAGTGGGGAGGGTGTTGGATCATCTAGTGGGGAGGGGTTGGAACATCTAGTGGGGAGGGGTTGGAACATCTAGTGGGGAGGGGTTAGAACATCTAGTGGGGAGGGTGTTGGATCATCTAGTGGGGAGGGGTTGGAACATCTAGTGGGGAGGGGTTGGAACATCTAGTGGGGAGGGTGTTGGATCATCTAGTGGGGAGGGGTTAGAACATCTAGTGGGGAGGGGTTGGAACATCTAGTGAGGAGGGGTTGGAACATCTAGTGGGGAGGGGGTTGGAACATCTAATGAGGAGGGGGTTGGATCATCTAGTGGGGAGGGGGTTGGATCATCTAGTGAGGAAGGGGTTGGATCATCTAGTGGGGAGGGTGTTGGATCATCTAGTGGGGAGGGGGTTAGAACATCTAGTGGGGAGGGGGCTGGAGAATCTAGTGGGGAGGGGGTTGGAACATCTAGTGGGGAGGGGGCTGGAGAATTTAGTGGGGAGGGATTGGAACATCCAGTGGGGAGGGGTTTGGAACATCTAGTGGGGAGGGGGCTGGAGAATCTAGTGGGGAGGGGGTTGGATGATCTAGTGGGGAGGGGGTTGGAGAATCTAGTGCGGAGGGATTGGAACATCTAGTGGGGAGGGGGCTGGAGAATCTAGTGGGGAGGGGGTTGGATGATCTAGTGGGGAGGGGGTTGGAGAATCTAGTGCGGAGGGATTGGAACATCTAGTGGGGAGGGGATTGGACAACTAATGGGGCGGGGTTGGAACATCTAGTGGGGAGGGGTTTGGAACATCTAGTGGGGAGGTGGTTGGAACATCTAGTGGGGAGGGGGTTGGAGAGTCTAGTGGGGAGGGGTTTGGAGAATCTAGTGGGGAGGGGTTGGATCATCTAGTGGGGAGGGGTTGGAACATCTAATGGGGAGGGGATTGGACAACTAGTGGGGAGGGTGTTGGATCATCTAGTGGGGAGGGGTTGGAACATCTAGTGGGGAGGGGTTGGAACATCTAGTGGGGAGGGTGTTGGATCATCTAGTGGGGAGGGTGTTGGATCATCTAGTGGGGAGGGGTTAGAACATCTAGTGGGGAGGGGTTGGAGCATCTAGTGGGGGAGGGTTGGAGCATCTAGTGGGGAGGGGGTTGGATCATCTAGTGAGGAGGGGGTTGGATCATCTAGTGGGGAGGGGCTGGAATATCTAGTGGGGAGGGGGCTGGAATTTCTAGTGGGGATGTGGTTGGAGCATCTAGTGGGGAGGGGTTGGAACATCTATCGGGGGAGGGTTGGAGCATCTAGTGGGGAGGGGTCTGGAAAATCTAGTGGGGAGGGATTGGAACATCTAGTGGGGAGGGGTTTGGAACATCTAGTGGGGAGGTGGTTGGAACATCTAGTGGGGAGGGGGTTGGAGAGTCTAGTGGGGAGGGGTTTGGAGAATCTAGTGGGGAGGGGTTGGATCATCTAGTGGGGAGGGGTTGAAACATCTAATGGGGAGGGGATTGGACAACTAGTGGGGAGGGTGTTGGATCATCTAGTGGGGAGGGGTTGGAACATCTAGTGGGGAGGGGTTGGAACATCTAGTGGGGAGGGGTTAGAACATCTAGTGGGGAGGGTGTTGGATCATCTAGTGGGGAGGGGTTGGAACATCTAGTGGGGAGGGGTTGGAACATCTAGTGGGGAGAGTGTTGGATCATCTAGTGGGGAGGGGTTAGAACATCTAGTGGGGAGGGGTTGGAACATCTAGTGAGGAGGGGTTGGAACATCTAGTGGGGAGGGGATTGGAACATCTAATGAGGAGGGGGTTGGATCATCTAGTGGGGAGGGGGTTGGATCATCTAGTGAGGAAGGGGTTGGATCATCTAGTGGGGAGGGTGTTGGATCATCTAGTGGGGAGGGGGTTAGAACATCTAGTGGGGAGGGGGCTGGAGAATCTAGTGGGGAGGGGGTTGGAACATCTAGTGGGGAGGGGGCTGGAGAATTTAGTGGGGAGGGATTGGAACATCCAGTGGGGAGGGGTTTGGAACATCTAGTGGGGAGGGGGCTGGAGAATCTAGTGGGGAGGGGGTTGGATGATCTAGTGGGGAGGGGGTTGGAGAATCTAGTGCGGAGGGATTGGAACATCTAGTGGGGAGGGGGCTGGAGAATCTAGTGGGGAGGGGGTTGGATGATCTAGTGGGGAGGGGGTTGGAGAATCTAGTGCGGAGGGATTGGAACATCTAGTGGGGAGGGGATTGGACAACTAATGGGGCGGGGTTGGAACATCTAGTGGGGAGGGGGTTGGATGATCTAGTGGGGAGGGGGTTGGAGAATCTAGTGCGGAGGGATTGGAACATCTAGTGGGGAGGGGATTGGACAACTAATGGGGAGGGGTTGGAACATCTAGTGGGGAGGGGTTGGATCATCTAGTGGGGAGGGGTAGAAACATCTAGTGGGGAGGGGTTGGATCATCTAGTGGGGAGGGTGTTGGATCATCTAGTGGGGAGGGGTTGGAACATCTAGTGGGGAGGGGGTTGGAACATCTAGTGGGGAGGGGTTGGAACATCTAGTGGGGAGGGTGTTGGATCATCTAGTGGGGAGGGGTTAGAACATCTAGTGGGGAGGGGTTGGAACATCTAGTGAGGAGGGGTTGGAACATCTAGTGGGGAGGGGGTTGGAACATCTAGTGAGGAGGGGGTTGGATCATCTAGTGGGGAGGGGGTTGGATCATCTAGTGAGGAGGGGGTTGGATCATCTAGTGGGGAGGGTGTTGGATCATCTAGTGGGGAGGGGGTTAGAACATCTAGTGGGGAGGGGGCTGGAGAATCTAGTGGGGAGGGGGTTGGGACATCTAGTGGGGAGGGGGCTGGAGAATTTAGTGGGGAGGGATTGGAACATCCAGTGGGGAGGGGTTTGGAACATCTAGTGGGGAGGGGGCTGGAGAATCTAGTGGGGAGGGGGTTGGAACATCTAGTTGGGAGGGGGTTGGAGAATCTAGTGCGGAGGGATTGGACAACTAGTGGGGAGGGGTTGGAACATCTAGTGGGGAGGGGTTGGATCATCTAGTGGGGAGGGGTAGAAACATCTAGTGGGGAGGGGTTGGATCATCTAGTGGGGAGGGGTTAGAACATCTAGTGTGGAGGGGTTGGAACATCTAGTGGGGAGGGGGTTGGATCATCTAGTGAGGAGGGGGTTGGATCATCTAGTGGGGAGGGGGTTGGATCATCTAGTGAGGAGGGGGTTGGATCATCTAGTGGGGAGGGTGTTGGAGCATCTAGTGGGGAGGGGTTTAGAACATCTAGTGGGGAAGGGGCTGGAACATCTAGTGGGGAGGGGTTGGAACATCTAGTGGGGAGGGGGTTGGATCATCTAGTGGTGAGGGGGTTGGAACATCTAGTGTGGAGGGGGCTGGAGAATCTAGTGGGTGGGGGGTTGGAACATCTAGTGGGGAGGGGGCTGGAGGATCTAGTGGGGAGAATTTGGAACATCCAGTGGGGAGGGGTTTGGAACATCTAGTGGGGAGGGGGCTGGAACATCTAGTGGGGAGGGGTTTGGAAAATCTAGTGGGGAGGGGGTTGGAGAGTCTAGTGGTGAGGGGGTTGGAGAATCTAGTGGGGAGGGGTTGGAACATCTAGTGGGGAGGGGTTGGAACATCTAGTGGGGAGGGGATTGGACAACTAGTGGGGAGGGGTTGGAACATCTAGGGGGGAGGGGTTGGATCATCTAGTGGGGAGGGGTTAAAACATCGAGTGGGGAGGGGTTGGATCATCTAGTGGGGAGGGGTTAGAACATCTAGTGTGGAGGGGTTGGAACATCTAGTGGGGAGGGGGTCCGATCATCTAGTGAGGAGGTGGTTGGATCATCTAGTGGGGAGGGGGTTGGATCATCTAGTGAGGAGGATGTTGTAGCATCTAGTGGGGAGGGGGTTGGATCATCTAGTGGGGAGGGTGTTGGAGCATCTAGTGGGGAGGGGGCTGGAACATCTAGTGGGGAGGGGTTGGAACATCTAGTGGTGAGGGGGTTGGATCATCTAGTGGTGAGGGGTTTAGAACATCTAGTGGGGAGGGGTTTAGAACATCTAGTGGGGAGGGGGCTGGAACATCTAGTGGGGAGGGGTTGGAACATCTAGTGGGGAGGGGGTTGGATCATCTAGTGGTGAGGGGGTTGGAACATCTAGTGGGGAGGAGTCTGGAACATGTAGTGGGGAGGGGATTTGAACATCTAGTGGGGAGGAATTTGAACATCTAGTGGGGAGGGGATTGAACATCTAGTGGGGAGGGGTTGGGGTGGTTTGTGGAGAGGGGGCTGGAACATCTAGTGGGGAGGGGATTGGAACATCTAGTGGTGGAGGGGCTGGAACATCTAGTGGGGAGGGGTTGGGCGTTTTTGGGGAGGGGGCTGGAACATCTAGTGGGGAGGGGTTGGAACATCTAGTGGGGAGGGGATTGGACAACTAGTGGGGAGGGGATTGAACATCTAGTGGGGAGGGGTTGGGGTGGTTTGTGGAGAGGGGTCTGGAACATCTAGTGTGGAGGGGTTGGAACATCTAGTGGGGAGGGGATTGGACAACTAGTGGGGAGAGGGTTGGAACATCTAGTGGGGAGGGGTTGGGGCAGTTAGTGGAGAGGGGGCTGTGGACTCTGGGCTGATCGGGGAGCAAGCTTTCGAAGGAGGAGGTGGGCTGGGATATTTGCCTGCACACCTTGACCACATTCCTCTTCCACTTGTTTTTACTCATGTTTTCTTTTATAACTGGATTTAGGATTTTCAAGACCAATACATGTCTTTATCAATCATGCTAACATTTGTAGGTGTGTATTACAATGGACAGCAGTTACAAGTAAACATCTCACAATAGGAAAGTGGGAGCTTAAAATTCTTGGCCCCCTAGATTACTGTCCACTGCTCACCCTCTTAATTCCACCAAAACATTTAAAGCAACCTTTTCCTTCAAACTCTTTTGTGGACAACCAAATGCATATGCATGCACATAATCATCCACCCAGAGTAATATTGTTCCTATTCATTCAAGCCTTCATTATACAGATACAGTACAAGTGGAGCACTTGGGACCTCAGTGGCACCTTTAGTCCCATCCTAAACATTTTGGAAGAGAAATGCATTTCATAATGGAATATGAGAGTCAACATGCACATTGTCTGATTATGTTAATAGTAAATCCAATTATGCATTTAGCTGTAGTGTAATGCCTGAGAACATGACAAGGACCGGTGACAATGGGGTCTACCACTGTGGAGTGGAACCAACTCACAAATAGTACACTACAATCAGTAGATTGGGTGTTCAGGGATGACCAATGATTGTTATTGGCACACCTTTTACACTTACCTGTTTTCAATGCCCTGCCCCTCCACGTGAAAATGTACAGGAAAATCACGTACAGTAAGACAAGTCGAAACTATCTGTATGGCATTTTATTTGACAGCTAACCTCAATAGCAGAGCAAATGCAATCATTATGAGTTACTAATACTTGGCAGACTGTTGTTTAAGTGATATTGCACATGGATATGTTCTGTTTCTGTGCATTACAAATAAGCATTGCAGCTCTCCAACTCCTGATCAATGTGATTTTGACTTTAGTCAGAGAACATGAAGCACTTTCTAAATTACCCAACTGTCAGCATCCACACTAATTAATGTTTACTAAACTTGAAAGTGCATAGGCTACACTGAGAACCATAATTACAAATATGCCTTCAACAGCAATTTGTTTCTTGGTTGACAGAAAACATAAAAAGTTGGTCTTAAAATGAGCACACAAAGCTAACAAACAAATGTATTTAAAACTATTTCAAGCTCGTTTTGATCCCTCAAGACATCCTATCAGTAACATGTCCCTGATCGGTGAAGAAACTGCGAAACACAGTCAACCCAGCAATTAGTGTAAATTAACAGACATTTTAAAAAATGTCTTTGCTTAGAAAATGGCTGCTTTGTAGTTCAAACAAATTCCACTTTGGCCTTGGAGTGGGAGTTTTTCCAGCAAATGCTTAAATCCTAAAATAAGTACTGCAATCTTCTGGCACAGGCGTACTGTAATGCTTTAAAAACAATTTAGCAACTGTCATCGCTGTAATTACAGTAACTAATTACCATCCTAGGCAAACAAATAGCTTAACATAATATGCAGGCCCAATCAATTTTGAAGAAATGCAAATTCCAAAAGCAAAAAAAAAGAAGCCATTTTGGCAAACCTGAAAGGGAATACAGGGAAATAATACACTTTGTTTTATCCACACATAATTCCCAGGGAATATCATATCATGAATATTTGCATTCAGTTCTTATCAGGACATTTGCATTTGCCTCTTATCAGTCGGCAAGCCAGGCACAGCCAGATAGGGAGAGCTGCCTCCACGCAATACACACATTTCTAATGAGTCACGTCCCAGCCTGATATCATTTTGGCTAGAACTTTATCACCAAAACGAGGAGGTCATTTTTTCGTGGAGTTGGCTCATCTTGCAACTGTCTTTTGAGTTTTTTTATTTTTTGATGTGATTCAACTGAGATTCATTTTTTAAAGCCCAACAAAAAGGATTATTTTCTCTCTTCCCCCAACTGCAACAGCTCATATCAGTGGCACGTATGCCTGCAATGATTATCACTGTGTCATAAAATGTTTCAGTTTTATCCGAGTATTATTTTATTTGCCACAGCATCCCCCCTCTGAACAGACAGAGCTCATCTGCATGAAGAGAACAGCACCATTTGAAGCAGCAGCAGTGTCGACAGGCAGGCCAGGCGACAGGCTACATACACAGACAGCTCCCACTTCCCATTTCATTTAGTATACATATGCAACAGTCTCCGCAGGGGAAATTTTAAGTAATTGTTTGATAGCGTTTTTGAAAAAGGTGTTCCACAATAACAATTTCATGGTGCATTGCAGAGTATAATTATAAATGTGTATTTTCTCCTGAACGGCCGAGTCGAGGAAACACTGCAGGTCAAGTAAAGGATCCTAGTCAAATGGTCGTCTCATTAGTCCAATCTGTTTCTTCCTGCTAATTCTTTTTTTTCACTCTCTCAACTACTCTGGATTGTCCCACACTGCGTGTATAAGTGTTATGAATAATGATTTTCATTGTAAAATTGTTGTTCGTGCAAATATGTTTTGCATTAATTACAATGTTGATGTGACAAAATGTTAAACATTCTTTTGATGTAACGTAATCATGCATTTATATGCAGCATGCTCTGTTTTCTTAATGCTTTCTGACAGTTCACAGATTTTTATTCGCTGTTAGTTTTGCGTGGAATTAAAATGGCACAAGAGGGGGGAAATAAATAAATAAAGACCGCGGAATAATTCAGATAAACCAGACATGTCATCAGTATTGAGACAGACACACTGTAAATAATTAAAGTCAATGATTAGTTTTTTAAGCTAATATAAATGTACATCATAAATAGTCAATGAAAGGGACAATGGCAGATGATTGACCCTCCGTGTGACACACAATGCACCTGTGACTGCAGTGGTTTTAGTGTAGCGATAAGGTACAATATAGTACAGTCCAATACAATACAGTACAATACACAGTACAGTACAATACAATACAGTACAATACAGTATAATACAATACACAGTACAGTACAATACAGTACAGTATAATACACAGTACAGTCCAATACAATACAGTATAGTACAATACACAGTACAATACAATACACAGTTCAGTACACAGTACAATACACAGTACTGTATAGTACAATACACAGTACAGTACATGCAGAGGCCCATGCAGAAAACAATAGACAGGTGTGAAACACCAAAACAGAGAAGTCTCTTATTCTCCAAGGCTTCCTTGGTTAGGGACTTTATCTCAGGAGAATAAGCTGGGAGGGAATGTGAGGATGAATGTACTTATCTCCAACCGTTTGCCAGCCCAGAGAAATCTTTATTCCTATGTAAAACCAGGATACTGGATGGTTTTGGAGGTTGGTCCCTTTTCTGTGTGCTGTATGGCTGCTGCAGCTTGGTAGAGGGCAGCCAGCCGGCTTCACCTTAAGTATTTCCTTTAAATCTTATCTCACCCTTTGTTTAAACAGAGGAGCAAAGACATTCCACTTTGCCAGCCCTTGAACACATTGAGGCTCCATTCTGTTGTATTTCTGCAAGGAAATTGTCTCAACATTACAAGGAAAATTCAGGGATTGAGGTGCAATATGAACGGACAGATGGACAGACGGACGAACAGATAGACAGCAGTAAAGTCAGGCTGGTGGTTGTCTCCACGTGCCCCGTCTCCCCTTCTAGGCTTCTTCCAGGCTTCTCCCAGGCTTCTCCCATGATTATTCTAGGCTTCTTCTAGGCTTCTCCCAGGCTTATTCGAGGCTTCTTCCAGGCTTCTCCCATGATTATTCTAGGCTTCTTCTAGGCTTCTCCCAGGCTTATTCTAGGCTTCTCCCAGGCTTCTTCCAGGCTTCTCCCATGATTATTCTAGGCTTCTTCTAGGCTTCTCCCAGGCTTATTCTAGGCTTCTCCCAGGCTTCTTCCAGGCCTGCCAAGGTGTGCCAGGAGCTTAGTGCTATATGGATCAGTCCAACAGCACACCATACCCTGCTCTGGTCTCCCTCACACTGTTTTTCAGCAGGCTGCCTCTGCCTGCCACTAACCCCATTAGCCACGTACAGCCAATAGTCAACAGGCTTGCTGTGTGTCTCTGTCTGTATCTACCTCTCTCTCTGCCAGTCCTATCTACAGTATATATCTACTAGTCTCTCTCCCTCTTCCCTCTTTCTCTCTCTCTCTCCCATTTTCTCTCGCTCTCTCTCCCCCCTCTTTCCATTTCTATCCCCTCATCTCTCTCCCCATCTCTCTCGCTCTCCCTGTCTCTCTCTCTCTCTCTCTCTCCATGCGCCAGCATTAGGTCCAGAGTCAGGTTCTTGGTACATGTGAGGTCGGCGCATTAGTGCCCCATTCTTCCCCCTCTCTCAGAGGGGGTCCGCTGTCCACTCCGACTTCTACAACTGGTGAGCTGCCATCGAACCAAAACACTGTTAATCACAACCTCATGAGTGACTAAAGGCCTCACAAATGAGCACAGAGATGGTGTTTGCCGAGCGAGGATATGGGGGCCTTCCAAGGCAACAGAGCAGCAGGCCAGTCTTTGTCTGTGGATCTGGGGCCTCATTCTGTTTGGCTGCCTTTGGGGCCAGTGGGGACGGGATAGAGAGTCTTTGAACACAGCATTTGCAGCTTTTGAAAATAAGCTTGTGGGTGATGGAGATGTTGCTCGGGCGTAATGGATGGAGACTGAGATTAAACTGAACCTCTGTCTGTTTCTAGACAGTTGATACTGTTAGGAGTAGCAGAGATGCATTTAGATGGAATAGGCTGCTGCTGTGGTGGATAGCTACAGTTCTGTATTAACCAATGTGAAAGTGACTTCAGAGGTCTTTTGATTCAGTAACTTAGTGCCATCAAATTCAACTATTATCTGTATGATCTTTGGCTTTCACGCAAACATGCACATACACATGCACACACACACACACGAACACGAACACATACTGAAAATGGACTGTTTAGAGCGGGTGAAAAAACATATGATGGAAGACAGAGTCTGGGCTGGGTGGAGTAGTACTGATTAAGTGATTGGGAGCATTCTGTTACTGAAATGCTCTCTGCAATCCTGATGATAACATCATCTTTGGCTTTATCTCTATTCTTGAACTAATTTTAAACATTCCCCTCTGCTCTCTCTTCACTACATACTGTCCTCTTCTTTTGGCATCCACTTTCATTACTGGACTTATCTCATACATCCTTCCTCTCTGTCACTCTGTTTATTGTGTGGCAGGGGTTCGAAGATTAGCTGTTCCCACATACTCCTAACACCCTTTTATAATGAAGGCTAGCTCCCGTCCAGCTGCATTGCACGCCGTTGCACTGCAGTGTGCAGGCCACTGCAGTGCTAGGAAAGAACTAAAGATGTATCTATAGTTGAGGTAAATTAATTAGACAATCTGTGGAAAGATGGACCCGAAAACAGATGCATTTAATCTGGCAATGCATTTTTTTATTGAATAGTTAATCCCATGGAAAATACAATGTCTGCTGCCATATAATAGTATGTCATCCCAGCAGATTTTTTATCATCCCAGCATTCAGAAAGTATTCAGACCCCCCCAGCCCTTTTTCCACATTTTGTGACCTTACAGCCTTATTCTAAAATGTATTAAATATTTGTTTCCCTCATCAATCTATGCACAATACCCCATAATGACAAAGCGAAAACAGTTTTTTAGAAATGTTTGTTAATTTATTAAAAATAAAAAACAGAAATAACTTATTTACGTAAGTATTCAGACCCTTTGCTATGAGACTCGAAATTGAGCTCAGGTGCATCCCATTTCCATTGATCATCCTTGAGATGTTACTACAACTTGATTGGAGTGGTAAATTCAATTGATTGGACATGATTTGGAAAGGCACACACTTGTCTTCATAAGGTCCCAGAGTTGACAGTGCACGTCAGAGCAAAAAAACACTAGCATTAAATTTATCTTGTAAAAAACAATCAATCATAATCACTAGTTAACTACACATGGTTGATGATATTACTAGTTTCTCTAGCATGTCCTGCGTTGCATATAATCGATGCAACGCAGGGGGATGATTTAACAAAAGTGCATTTGCGAAAAAAGCACAATCGTTGCATGACTGTACCTAACCATAAACACCAATGCCTTTCTTAAAATCAATACACAGAAGTATATATTTTTAAACCTGCATATTTAGCTAAAAGATCAATGTTAGCAGGCAATATTAACTGGTCCCCCAAAAATATACCAATATACCAATGCCCCAGGGGACATTGCCCTGTGTAATCTGTCGGATGGGATGTTAAACGGGTCTCCTGACTCTCTGTCGTCACTAAAGTTCCCATGGCACGTATTGTAAAAGTAGGGGTGTTAACCCCGGTGTCCTGACTATATTCCCAATCTGGTCTTCATACCATCATGGCCACCTAATCATCCCCAGCTTCCAATATGCTCGTTCATCCTCCTCTCCGCTGTAACTATTCCCCAGGTTGTTGCTGTAAATGAGAATGTGTTCTGAGTCAACTTACCTGGTTAAATCAAATTAAAAACAATGACTGTTAATACTGTATCATGGATTATTACAAGGAATGGAAAAGGAATGTATCCCAATGAGCCGACGATATCATCAATGAGATTCCTGTCTCAGTCCTGCTTTCTGCATGCAGGGAAACCTTTCCACTTCCAACAAAACGATACGCTGTCTTTCTCATCTGCACCATATCACCCCGTCTGTACTGCAGAAATGTAATTGCATCACTCAACAAGCAGGTTAAGATGGAGGGCTGGAGAAATTAACATATTCATTTTTCTTTTTTACATTGAACATTTCCCAGTTGTTTTAATAACCAATCTCAGACCTGTGATCTAATCTACACGAACAGTACAAGTAATTAAAGTAAAAATTAATTACTGTCTTTGCTGATATTTTAATAACAGGGCTTTGAGTTTTGTAGCCAGGAAGTTGATATTTTGTCATCCGTGTTTTATCTCTTACGGCCGTGCGTGATTGTCTGTACTTAATGTAGCCAGGAAGGAGAGCAGGAAATGGCAGATAAAGAGGAAAGACTCTCCTTTCCCCACACTCCTGACCGTAGCACCCCTCTTGACAGCTTCCACTCCCCACCACCACCCTCTTCTTCTTTTACCGCTTCCTTTATCATGACAGTATTTAGAGAAGATATGGTAAGACTGAGCAGGCCTTATGATAGAAATTATACAATTGTTCATTAGCTAGTGGAGATAATGCCCCCTCAGGTCTCGTCTTCTCCCTTTGGGATCTCATTTAGCACTGGGAGCATTCAGCTCTGCATACAGTACCCTGCCACGCGGCTATAGACGTGACACCACACAGAGCCCTGCTCTGATCTGAACGTCTCTCTGCCACAGAAACAGTGCTATTGGAAATGTCAAGCTATCTGAAGGGGAATGTATGGCCTATAGGCCCTGAACACACTCTAATAAGCATGGTGGTGAGTGTCCCTGTGGTGTGTGTATGAGTGATGCTACTACGACGCTTGTCCTGTCATTTTTCCTATAGGCTATTATGTTTCAAAGGGAAATGGTCTGCTAATACTGAATGTCATTGATCAGATAGAGATACAGGAGAGGCATAGTTAACTTTTATTCTTTAAGGATTTGGAGTGCCTAAAATAATGAATGTAATGATTTTGTCACGTGCTACACCTCTTTAAGCTAATAGATGCAATATGGATAACTTTGGCCATCATATGGTTCAAAGAGTTGTCAGAGAACGCATTCACGGTAAACCCTGCCGGTGTCAGCTCAAGTGGAAATGACCTTAAGACGTCAGGTGCAGTGTGTTTGTCTATAATGTGCCTTTGGTTGATTCTTGACCTAATTATACTGTATGCTAATACACTTTCTTTTGACTTTAGTGTTTTCCTTTATAAACTCAAAAGCTACATATAAGTAATGAGAGCTGGTCATGTCACACTGAATCTACAGTTATACTGTGCAAAACCATCATGATTCTCGATGCCAAGAACAGACCCAAGTGTTGTGACAAACAGCCACGTTCCCCTCGTCGTCTCCTGGATCATCTATAAGGCGATTTCAACGTGCAGAAGATCAACTGTTTGGAGAGGGAAGACTGTGAGACAGACAGGGGATTAGAATCGACGGCCGGATCAGAATGAGATGAACATTACACTCAGAGCCACACGGGTTTATCTGCCCTTTCACAACTGCTGTCATCATCTGAGAGTCCCCCTCAGCCCAGCCGCCCCGCGCCTCGCAGCCAAGATGACAAGCTTTCTGTTCTGTCTTTCGGCCTCAAAAAGTTCCACTTCTGGAAAAAAAGTTGTCTTGCAAAACTTTTATCACAGCGACCCGCCACAGAACCTATAACAGTTGTTTGAACGAATGAGCCAAATGAAGAAGTCTGGAGGTGCCTTAACCGATAGGTGAAAATCACGGAATCAAATACCTACATCGAAGGCAAAGAAATCAAGGTTCCTGAAAGAGACATGAGAGTGAAATATTTGATTAGAATACGCTGGGAAATGTCCTATGCTTACAAGCCTTTTGGAAATTTCTGGCAAAAGCTGTCTCGAGTATAAAATAGATTTGTTTGTTGCAATTTTGTAAGTCCTTTATTCAATATATACATATTGAATGATCATGTGCTAATGTTCAAGTTACACATAGCTACATATCTCAAGTTCAGAAAGTTTGAATGGAGATTTTAATTGGAGAAAAGCATGTGTGGGCAAGGCTTCATTCAAAGGTCCCTAATTGCTTAGTAGACAGCCATCTACATTTATTGGTGATGCAAGGGAAGTCATTTTTATTTTTCTAGGTTTTATGCCCTGATATTGGTGGTTTCATATATGTAGCCTACAATGTCATTTTGGAATTGGGCTGTTACGGCTAAAGGTCTCAGTGAAGGACTGAAGTGGACTTCAGATAGACGGCCTGGCCTCTATACATGTGCCATGCAGTTCACAAACACACATTTGGCGTTAACATTAATGTTGTCGCTCGGTGTGAGAGATCTGTAACATTAAAACATGGCTCTATTTCAACATATCATATCTTATCCCAGCCCCATGGACAGTGTTTGTAGAGTAGGGTAAGGAAGTGGATACCCTCCTGTGAGGCTTGGCATGCTGTACTACTGCTACTGAGCCACGGTGGTGTCTATGGCTGTGGCTGTGTAGCCCTCCCTCATGGTACTAGACACGTTATGAGAGGTGATTAGACTATCTATGTCTGTGTCTGAGGGGACAACAGATGGAGCGACAGGACGTTGTGGAGGGGCGATGGTAATTAGGGGGAGAAAGGAGAGAGAACGGCAGCTTCAGAGCCACTGAGTTCAGTGAAGTCTTAAACAACACTACCCGAGTGGTACGGGCGCTTGTGTTGCCCTTTGGCCACTCAACATGCCACTGTTACACTCTGCTAGAGTGTTTTCACATTACATGTCCTTTCCCCTATTTTTGTGGAAAAAATATGTTAACATATATTATATTTTGTATGTGACAAATCACTGTTCTTATGTAATATAACAGCACTGGAACAGACAAGTTAGAGCTTGGGTGCAAGGGTATCTCAGTAAAAGCATATCCTTCTGTAGAAACAACATTGTAAAAAGAACACACCTGACCTAAAGACTGAAGCAGAAGGAATGACCATTGATAGTCTTGAGGGCACATACACTCCCCTCTCAACTCAATTAATTATATATTATGCACCCTTCATCTAACACACTCCAAAGGCCGGGTATTGACTCTTCATTTCCTCCTTACACACACAGGCTAAAGAGATGGTTAATTTCTCCATAGGATTAATTACTTTGTCATCCATCAATCTGTGGGACCATGAAATAGCCACAGAGCCACTGAGCGAGCTGCCTGCAGGTTACTGGTGAAATTATAGCGTTGGAATCCCCATGGGGCGCATATTAATGAGTCTACACAGACGTGCTAACAATTCACATTAAAATGTAATGCATTCTTTAATTAATTAAGCTCTCATTTATAAACATCTAACACTTCCCACTCACTCCAAATGTGACCTAACAATAGAGTATTCATGTTTTATGTTAGAGGCATAACATATTTAAATGTCATTAATACATGGACACCAAGATAAACACATTTTTTCAATTCTATTAGCAGTATTAGGTGATGTCTTTAAAAAAAAGAGGGTTCCCCCATTTTAGACCAAATAATAATTGCAAATAATAATTGGTCGGCATGGTCATGGTAACATTTGAGTTAAATTGGTGCAGAAGTGCTTGTATATCAAAGAGAACATTTCACATTTTAGCCATGAACTTCTTCATTTGAGAATGACTTACAAAGGCAATCATGTACAACTCTCAAACAAGTGTGGGACGTCCTATAAACTCAAGGTAGGATTTCATGATACAGCCAGGTTAGAAACCACACTACTGTCCTACTCCATAACATTCTAGGGACGGTCACTCAAACATTTTCAAGAGGGTCAGCATCTTTGCAGTCCAGAGTCCACATTAGTCTCAGGGGGTAATGGTTAATTATCAGGGTTACCCAAACAGGAGCAATAGCAGACAGCCAAAAGCACAGTGGGAGTTTTAGAGAACGGGTAATCGCCAAGGTGCGTTAGCCATGTTCAGAGGAATGGGATATCAAACGACCCAACGTACTGGAGAATATTTCAGGGTTTTACTGGAAATGATTTACAAAATACACAATGTTAACATTTTGATAAGACATTCTCTATGATGATGTTCCAGTTTTAAGAGTACCCGGCCTTTACTGGGGGATAACATGATATTGGCTAGATTTGGTCCTTTCCAGTTTGGCTTTAATCAATCAAAGACATGTTTCTCTGGAGGTGAAACCATATTCTGTATCCATACATGTCCATATTATAGCCACATGTCAAACAGGCTCTGTTTTCTGCCACTTTAATATTTTAGCCTCTTGCAGTATTGACTTATGGATTTTATGTAATTCAGAGCAAAGATTAAATAATGTCAAAGACAACAATTTATGAGTAGAAAAAATTACATACAACAATGTTGATTTGATAAGGATGTATATATCTTCTAAAGGATGAACACAGAAGTGGGAATTAGCACAACACATGCTCTGTTTGACTGCTCAGCGCTGAGCCAAAATGTCTTCCTACCATAATCACTATGTTGTTAACGACATCTGAGACATGCAGTGTCACCCCTGCCTTGTAATCAAACAAACCTCATTTGGGTCAGCCATTTTGGCTCCAGGTGAACATCTCAACATCATTATTATGGTCCTTAAAGCCCCACCTCTGTCCCCTACCAGAACCACAATGGACGCTGGTCGCCAGAGGAGCTGGTGAGAGAAGCAGGAACAGCTGTTCGTCATCTGTCTTGTCTTGTCACTGCCTGTCTCACTAGCTTTCTCATCTCATGTTGGGGCATTTTCTGAAGTTTTTGGTTGTGAATTTCACAATCCATGATGCACATCAGAAAGGACTGAGACTTTGTGTTTGAGATTTCCCTTCCAAGCCTCTCTCTCTCTCTCTCTCTGCCGGTGGGACCCGCTGCAGTCCTTGGGCTTTTCATCAGCTGCCATTTTCGACGGCATGCAGTAATTTCATGGCTCATTGCAAGCGCTGAAAACCTTTGAAACTGCAAATGTTAACTTTGCCTGGCCCGGAGCCATTTAGGAAGCGATTAATTTAGCAAACAGAAGTGAGACACTTTCTCCTCCTAGCCTTCGCATAATTTTTGGTCTTCTATCGGTATTCGAGTTAGAGTGAGCAATGTAATGACGATTTCTGTAATTGTGGCAGTGTGAAAACGCTTCCTACCTCGACTGCCCTATCCAACTCCATCTCTCCTGACTGAACCTCGTCTGCTTCCTTGTACAGTAAGAGCACATACTGGAGCAGATTGAGAAGAGGAGGAATCACTTACAACTGGCTTGACCTTATTTCTTGTAGCAAGTTGTTAAAACATCTAAAGGAACATGTTTGTTTATTATGAGTTCAGACTCTCCCTGCTGTGTGATTCTCAAATTCCACATTTGTAATGTATGTACTTTGATACTACAGTACTGAATAACTCCTCTGTCATACATTGAATACAGAAGATTTTTGGTGACTCTTTATCGGAACTTTCATTAACAAGCCATTATAAATGCTTATACATGTTTATAAATCATGAAATATGTATTTATTCATGTGCTTATTAATGCATATTCATGTAAGTTATTCTAAAGTGTCACCTGTTTTGCTGTTTTGTCTTTGGTAGTCTCAGAAAGTAATTTCTATTCTGTTGGAAGACTGTTTATGCGTATGTGACCAGTCTTCCTGAGGGCTGTGTGTGTAATCAGTCAGTGGTTGTGTGAAGCTCTGTGCAGCTAGGCATGGTAGAGGCAGAAGGCTGTGGGTCGACCAGCCATCCCCTACAGCTGTCCCCCTGCGTTCTGGCACACAATACTGACTGAAACATGAAAACAAATTCTCCGGCCTCACTGCAATTAATTTCTCTTTGCGGGGATACCTTCAGTTTTGACAACATAACATATAGCAGGTTGTGTACAGAAAATCTGTCACTGCTCGGAACAAGAACAACAACCTACGAAAGCTGTTTTTCCCCAAGAGTAATTTATCACTCCTTGGGGGAGCAGTAGTCTAGCCTACATTTCACATGATGGACACACCATTGTAACGTAAGAGTAGGGATTTCAAACTATTGTCAATACAGACGGTTCAAGAGAATGTTTTGTAATAGAATCCGTTATGGAAATTAATACTTTTCTACATGGTAACAACACAGATATCGCAATATTCAACCAACTGTGTACTTTCAAAAACAAACCAGACCCGCTTCAGTGTAAAGTACTGTAAGGTCAAGAACTCTTGACAATTTTTGGGTAAGAAAGGGGTAGGTTAAGTGGAGAGAGAGAAAGAGGGAGAGCTGTTAAATGTTAAATAGATCCATATTTATATTTTGGTGTGTGTGCGAGCTATGTTTAGGAAACAACTGCTTCCTTACCTGGATGCCTAGAACCACATCTGTTTCCTGTTTTAACATGGCAACACTGCAATCTCCCTATGCCATTAATTTTATTGAAACCCATTCACATAACCACAAGATACTGGGCAGCAGTGTTCAAACGTTCCCCCCACCCTGCTTATCATAAAGGTCCCACATGTCCTAGCAATATCCCCTAAATAAAAATGATACATTTCTCCTAATTATGTCTCTCGAACAATGATGTTGGACAGCCAAAGACATCAAATGAAATAGTGTTCTGATACCGCGAAAGTGGAGTCAAGGTCTTATATTTTCATGGCAGGTACATTGGACAGATAACTATGAGGAAGAGAACAGTAATTATAGTGGGGAAATTACATCAGAAATTAAGGTAAATTGTGAAAGGGTTGGCTCTATAAATGGGTTTGAGCCATGAATTAAAAAGGCCATTAACTGGGAAGAGTCAGGTGTTATCCTCACTGTGACCAAAAAACAAAACAAGTGCACTAAATTGTGTGTGTGTGTGTGTGTGTGTGTGTGTGTGTGTGTGTGTGTGTGTTGGGGTTGAGAGGCATATAGCTTTAAAATACCTTTTCAGTTTTGTGGTGATTTGTTGTCTATTGTTCCACACATAAACATACATTAATATATTGAAAGATTGGTGTGACTTGACTGAATGGTTGAACCAATGTATTATCCCCCCAACATACCTAAAAACAGTTGTCAGTTCAGTGGACATTAGGATGGAAAAGGCATGACTCTCTCTCTCTATTAAAAATCATGACATTTCAGCCATCATCAGAAACAGTGTAGTTCAGTGTACACCCATCTTTTCTGCACTTCTGTGGACACGACCCTCTATCTCCCTGTGTGCCATGCCATGCACAGCATTCAAATTCAAAGAGCAGAAAATTGTCCTGCGAGCAAATTGTTGCTTAGTGACTCTATATCAAAGCCAAAGGATCAGAGTTTCATTCCACCACCACAGTTGTTTGGAAGACTGGCCACAGTTTTTATCAACCGCGTGTCTCATCTTTTCATTTTCAGCCCAGAGAAATGTACAGGTGTTGAGAGAGCTCCCCTGTCTGATAGGAGAGGAGACTGGGCCAACAAGGTGACCGGGCAAAATTAGATGAAATTTTATTTTTTCATTTAATCAAAGTTGCTCCAGTCTGATGCCTTCTCCCTGGGCCAGATGTCAAATGTTTTCTATTGATGTCAATGCAGAAGTAATCACAAAGTCAATCCATTCCACAGATGCCGACTAGCTAGTTTCTGCACCGACCCGTTAGTCTCACCACTGCATCACACTGTTCACTGAACACCTTTGAGGCATGTGAGATTATTTCCTCCATCTGAAGAAGTGTAACCTCTAGAAAATAAGTCAATCACAGCATAAAGTAATTAAGCACATTATCAACGGTGAGGTTAATTAGAGGGCTAGCTAGACCAGTAGCATTGCAAACAGCAACAGCACGCACACATAGTTTTTCCTTTTTTAAATGTTTTACATTAACCCACAGAAGCTGATTCTCACCGTTTGGATTCTGAAATTGATTAAAACAACTTTCAATCAAATTCAATTAATGAATACTCTATGTAGATCAAAGCTATTTCAATGTTTTGTCCTAACATTGCATGGCTCTGCTGCTGGCTCTTTTTACTGAACCAGTCAAACAATTAATTGAATTGCATCAATTTAGACTACAACCCCATTGCAGGCAGAAGAGTGGCAAATTAAAGGTAGAATTTCCATAAGCACACATTAGGCTACCTGTGATTTGATGTATTGTATGCTGTTGTTTATAACATGAAAGAAGAGCACTGTGCTGAAATATCATAAGACAGTGCAGACAGCCTCTATCTCTGAAGCACAGCCCAGTCTGAAATGGCACATGGTTGCATGGTTACAATAGCAAGACTATTCCATAATTATTGACAACCAACCTCTACTCTCTGTCTCGTTTCAGAGTGATATGTGCTACTCACTGTCAGCCACACTACCGTTCAAAAGTTTGGAGTCACTTAGAAATGTCTTAGAAATGTTGTTTTTTGAAAGGAAAGCAACTTTTTTTGTCCATTAAAATAACATCAAATTGATCAGAAATACAGTGTAGACATTGTTCATGTTGTAAATGACTATTGTAGCTGAAACGGCTGATTTCTTATGGAATATCTTCATAGGCGTACAGAGGCCGATTATCAGCAACCATCACTCCTGTGTTCCAATGGCACGTTGTGTTAGCTAATCCAAGTTTATCATTTTAAAAGGCTAATTGATCATTAGAATAACATTTTGAAATTATGTTAGCACAGCTGAAAACTGTTGTTCTGATTAAAGAAGCAATAAAACTGGTTTTCTTTAGACTAGTTGAGTATCTGGAGCATCAGCATTTGTGGGTTCGATTACAGGCTCAAAATGTCCAGAAACAAAGATCGTTCTTCTGAAACTCGTCAGTCTATTCTTGTTCTGAGAAATTAAGGCTATTCCATGCGAGAAATTGCCAAGAAACTGAAGATCTCATACAACGCCGTGTACTATTCCCTTCACAGAACAGAGCAAACTGGCGCTAACCAGAATAGAAAGAGGAGGGGGAGGCCCGGTGCACAACTGAGCAAAAGGACAAGTACATTAGAGTGTAAAAAACGACATTTCTAAGTGACACCAAACTTTTGAACGGTAATGTATGTGAAGATGGTCCTATCTAGTGAACCTTGTTTCTGGAACTTGTGGCTGAAGAGGTATGCAATTGTAAAGGTAGGAAACAGGGATTTCTTCTGTCTCCATGTTTGTCCCTCATATAGTTATCAAAATAATAATCTTAGTTGAGCTTTCTGTGCTTGACAAAGCCGTGGTTCTTCTTTTGTTTAAAAACAAAAAGCATAAGGAGTGCTCAGCCATGACAAAACAGATGCTTGCTTGCATAAAACTTTAAAGCAGGGATATAGACAGACAGCTCATATTCTCCCTCTCTCTCTCTCTCTCTCTCTCTCTCTCTCTCTCTCTCTCTCTCTCTCTCTCTCGCTCTCCCTCTTTCTCTCTCTCTCTCTCTCGCTCTCCCTCTTTCTCTCTCTCCCTCTCTCTCTCTCTCTCTCTCTCTCTCTCGCTCTCCCTCTTTCTCTCTCTCCCTCTCTCGTTCTCTCTCTTTCTCTCTCCCCTCCTTTTTTCTTTAAAGGGCATGAAGGTTGAGATGGCTGAAGTCCAAGATCATCATGCCCGAGACCACACAGATGAGGAGAGATAACAGTTGTCTCTCTCTGTGAGCCTCTCTCACACAGCCTGCCATGTTTCTATACAAGTAGCAGGAGCAGGGAGGGATGTGGTGGGGGGAAGCCACCTGCGGCCGTGACATCACCGCTGTAGAGGCCAGGCCCAAAGGCTCCGTGGGCCCCCGCCTGTCTTATCGCGTATCATGTATCACCTGCAGTTCAACGTCAAGCCCAAAGAGACAGATTTCATCTGTCATCTCTGAGAGGATCTCAATATAATTCAGTCCAACCGATCTGACAACCATGCCGGCCGAGAGAGGAGAGAAGGGATTGAGTTGCCAAACCTAATCTTTCAGATGAGAAGGCCTTTTTCTGCCCAGTCATGTCCTTGTGTGCATTTGCAAAGGAGGGGATGAGATATCAGATCTGGCTGTTATTCGAAACAGCATCTTGGGTTAAGTGGGTCCTGTGGTTTCATTCCTGTTTAAATTGAATACATGAACAACTCAACTTACTGTTCGTTTTGTTTCAGGGTAATACAATACTGTTTCACATGCTGAGGTATTTCAAGTACTCCAAGAATTTCATGTAGTTGTTCAAGGACAGTGGAGGGGATGTACAGGGCCTTCAGAAAGTATTTATACTCCTTGATATATTCCACACGTTATTGTGTTACAGCCTGAATTCAAAATTGATTAAATGAAAACAATGTCTCACCCATCTGCACACAATACCCCATAATGACAAAGTGAAAACATGTTTTCAGAAAATGTTGCACATTTATTGAAAATGAAACACAAATCTCTCATTTATGTAACTATTCACACCCCTAAGTCAATACTTTGTAGAAGCACCTTTGGCAGCGATTACAGCTGTGCTTCTTTCTGGGTAAGTCTCTAAGAGCTTTCCACACCTGGATTGTGCAACATTTACCCATTATTCTTGAAAAAATTATTCAAACTCTGTCAAATTGGTTGTTGAGCATTGCAAGACAACCATTTTCAGCTCTTGCCATAGATTTTCAAGTTGGTTTAAGTTAAAACTGTAACACGGTCCCTCAGGAACATTCACTGTCTTCTTGGTAAACAACTCCACTGTGGATTTGGCCTTGTGTTTTAGATTATAGTCTTGTTGAAAGGTGAATTCATCTCCCAGTGTCTGGTGGAAAGCAGACTGAACCAGGTTCTCCTCTAGAATTTTGCCTGTGTTAGCTTCATTTAGTTTATTTTTTATCCTGAAAAACTCCCAAGTTCTTAACGATTACAAGCATACCCATACCATGATGCAGCCACCACTATGCTTGAAAATATGAAGATGGGTATTCAGTAATGTGTTGTATTGGATTTGCCCCAAACTTAACACTGTGTTCAGGGCAAAAGGTTAATAGCTTTGCCACATTTTTTTTACAGTAGTAGTGCCTGCCTTGTTGCAAACAGGCTACATGTTTTGCTATATCTTTTATTCTGTACAGGCTTCCTTCTTTTCGGTCTGTCAATTAGGTTAGTATTGTGGAGTAACTAACTACAATATTGTTGATCCAGCCTCAGTTTTCTCCTATCACAGCCATTAAACTCTAACTCATAGTGAAATCCCTGAGCGGTTTCCTTCCTCTCCGGCAACTGAATTGGGAAGGATGCCTGTATCTTTGCAGTGGTTGGATGTATTTATACACCATCCAAAGTGTAATTAATAACTTCACCATGCTCAAAGGGATATTCATTGTCTGCTTTTTACATTTTTTTATCCATCTACCAATAGATGCCCTTCATTGCGAGGCATTGAGTAACCTCCCTGGTCTCTGTGGTTGAATCTGTGTTTCCAAATCGCTGCTCGAGTGAGGTACCTTACAGATAATTGAATGTGTGGGGTACAGAGATGAGGTAGTCATTCAAAAATCATGTTAAACACTATTATTGCACACAGAAGGAATCCATGCAACTTATTATGTGACTTGTTTAGCATGTTTAACTTATTTAGGTTTGACATAACAGAGGGGTTGAATACTTATTGACTATCAGGTTTCAGGTATGACCCAGATGCAGAGTGTCGAGAAAACAAAAGTTTATTTCTAGTACAGGGGCAGGCAAATGACAGGTCAAAGGCAGGCAGATGTCAGTAATCCAGAGAGGGCGTAAAAGATCCAGAACGGCAGGCAGTCTCGGGGTCAGGGCAGGCAGGGGTCAATCATCCAGTGAGGTGTGGCAAGGTATAGCACAGCAGGCAGGGTCAGGGCAGGCAGAACAGTCAACAATGGGAAGGACTAGAAAACAGGAGCAGGAACAGACAGGAGCAGGGGAACAAACGCAGGTAGGTTTCACAATTGAAATGAACTGGCAACAGACAAACAGAGAACACAGGTATAAATACACATGGGATAATGGGGAACATGGGCGACACCTGGTGGAGGGTGGTGACAAGCACAAAGACAGGTGAAACAGATCAGGGTGTGACAGACTCAAGCTTTTCATTTTTAAATAATTTGTAAAAATGTCAAAAAACATAATTCCACTTTGACATTATGGGTTATTGTGTGAAGGCCAATAAATTCAGGCTGTAACACAACAAAATGTGGAAAAAGCCAAGGGGTGTTAATACTTTCTGAAGGCACTGTACATGTAGTAGGTACTATGTCAACACCAAATCACTTACAATTATCCATGATTATTTACTAAATCACTTCTATTGAAAACAAAGCCTAACTTATTTTCAAGATTGTCACAAAACACATGTTGTTGGTGTAGATGTGTAGGAAAACCCTTAGCATTTTGAACACTCGTAAAAAATAAGTAGAGAGAAAACCCAATAAACGTCCATAAATGCTGTTAAGCAAAACCATAAATGGTATCAAAAGCATATCTTAATTAGAAAGACTAATCAATGTTAATGTCTTCATATTTAGTGAAGCAGGGTGGCATAATTAGGCTAGCGGTTCTCGTCTCCACTCTTAGTACAGTCATGGCACTAACAAGGCTTGATGTTGTCTAGAATGGCCGCCCACATAAAACTGCTAATTGCAGGTCTTGGCCCTCCAGCACACTCCCAGTCATAAAGACAACAGTGAAATTGGTTGTTTTAACGGTGTGGCGTTAATAAATAGTGACACTTTAAAAACAGACGTTTTTTGGAGAACTCCCAAAACCCATACCAAGACATGTTGAGAACTCGGCACACTGTCCTTTCCTTTCAAATTACGATTTTCCATGTATTTAAAGCCTGATGTGCAAATGTGTTTGGCTAATCAACAATATCTTACATAAAAAGTAATGTTACAAGATGTTTACAGTATAAGACAACATTATAAAATAAAACAGCCTACCTAACAAAGGGACCTAGGGCGGCACCCCTCTGCTGCATGTTTTAACATTAGTAAATATCTGTCCATAATAACATGTTACTTTGAGAGGAGAAAGTTTATATAACAGGTGCATATACGACGAACAGAAAAATGTGGTAAAGAGGTAGCTGATGCGTTTGATCACTTTCCCCTCCTGAGGCCCTGATCCATCGTCGGCATTGTTCAAGGTTAACCAACCACTGTCTTATAACTATTATTATTCTTTCTTAATCGGTTTATAAATATTTATGAATCGCCAAAGCTACCCCCACCCACCGTTTTGCAGCAGCTAGTATGGAAGCTCCACCTAAATACATTCCAGGGGCTGAGCTGAGGCGACCATGGGTTTGTAAGGGAGATAGTGCGGGCAGGAGATTTGTGACAGAGCAGAGCATGAAACCCATCAGTTGATGAGTGGAAATCCCTGCTTTCTAATTAATAGAGGTACACAGGCCAGGGGATAAGGAGGATCAGGGAAATGACATCAGGAAGAAGATACCATCACTCATTTCTGAGGCCCTTTGTCACACTTCAGAATCTGCTGTAATGAATCACTCAAGCATTCTGCAAGATACATTTAAATGGTTGGAGAAAATTCATTGTCCGGTGGAGAGCATTTCGATAAGGATCTTTTCTTCTCGCCTCTCTCTCTCTCCCTCTTCTTCGTCCTCTTCTTCTTTTTCTTCTTTGTCAAAGAAAAGGGGCCTCCTGATCAAAAAACGAAATCAAGACCAAAGCCAAGCAACAGGTGCACTCTCTGAAAAGCTGCTGCTGGAATCTGCAAGTGGACCTGAAAGCTTTTCAGGCGAGAGAAAGCAGATCTGAGATGTTGCAGGAGAAAGGGGAGGATTAACAGCCATAGGGTCAACAGGAAGTATCAAGGTCAGGTCAGGGAGGTGAAATAAAGTACAATATAACACATCATCTACCATTCTTCAAAGGTTGTAGGCTGCTTCTTCTGTGTGTGACTGTAGAAACTCAGGCAGGCGTTAGGTTGAGATGAGCCAGGAATGACGACCTCCCTGTTTATTTAGCTGTTCTCTGAAATCAATGTGTTTGTGCTAATGTAAGGTTATTTTACAGTAGGTTAACCGCTGGCTTAGTGTTGTTTGTCGTATTGTTTCTGAGATCATACAAACTGCCTTTGTTTCTTTGATCAGTGAAAGCAGTGAGGGGTATGTTGTTGTGAATGTGGACAGTACGGTTGGTTGTATGTAGGGAAGAGATCTCTGTGTTGTGTAGAATATTGTGATTTCTGTTAAGAAGACTGTTGATGATTAGATTTATTTTCTAGATGTTTTCTATGTATTACTTACTTATAAAAATGTGCTGCACAGTTGATATGATGGATTGGAAAGGACCTATTGAACTGTTGAGGGGTTACAGCTGTAGGGTTATAGGGCTCTATCTGTGTGCCATTCAGCATGAGAAATGCACCTGTGATGCATTGTACATTGTGGCTCATAGAAAATGTCACCAAAATATCTTACTTTACTGTTTGAGTTGATTTAATTTAGTAATTTCTTGTTATAACTTGGACCATGAAAAAAGTAACTGGAAAACAACATCTTCCCCCTTCAAGAGGCCTTTGAAGCAAATTACTATACCAGAATATACTTTTCATACATGTCATAAGGAGGCAAAATGGGAATAAACAAAGCAATAGTAGATGTTGAAAGGTTCACAAAACTGGCAGTTAAAATGCAACGACTCTACTATATACTCAAATATCCTTTAGTCTTTCTGATGGTTACATTTGAAGCTAAATTCAGTGGGGAAACAAAATGCTGTACTGTATATCTGGCAGTATCATATATTCTCCCAGGGGCTATACTAAGGCTGCCCATGGACAATACTACTCTAATTTGTTAAATGTGCACAAGCATATTGCAAAAACAGTTCATACTACAAGTAAATATAGTTTCTGTATTCTCTCCTCAGCCTTGTCTTTGTTTGCTGTGAAGAGATCATTTAAGTTTTTTTGGCTGCTAAGTAGTTGAATCCAACCCTGGGGAACTACTGTTAAACCCCAGTGAAACCAGATTTTTATACTTTTTTTCCTTCTTTATTTTTATATTATTTAGCTCCAGCCTTATATCCCAATGCAATGATTTAATATGCACCCACTCATAGTCTGCATATGTTACTTTTTAATTACAGGAAAAATCTAACTTGTAAGATGATGGGCTGGAAGGTGCCATTGCATTGTTATTTTTTTTCATCCTGGTATTCTGATTATGTGAGCTGGGCTCCTTTGCTAAGCGATGATAAGCAGAATTTCCATGTTCTCTGCATAATTAATCCATCTTTGCCTCTCTTCATGCCAACTCTGCCGTTATCGCCTGCACATGCCTGAATTGCAAAAGAATCCTCTCTTCAATTGGAACTTATTGATATTCCAAAAAAAAAAACTGGAAATCCTTCAAATTTAAGCCACAGATTGTTAAATGGATTAATTTCGCGGCAATCGGAGGCATCTAACGCATGAAGACAGGCAAAACAAATTGAAAGTGTCTCCTGTTTGTGGAGTTTTAGTCCTAAAATGATAGGGTTTATTGGCATGTTTTTTTCTCCATAGTCAAAAATTACCATTCATTTGCATCCTATAAAATACTTTTAAATGGTTGAAAATTCAGAGGAATTTCTTTCAATGCCTGTCGTTTGGTTGGATGATAACAACTTCAGCTTCCACACATCTGGACGCTTTTGATACTGGCTGAAAGGAATGTCTGAATATTTAATATTTTTATCTGTTTTCATCGATGGTTTCACCATTAAGGATGGCTCGGCTATTTTGCATGGAGCCTGGCAGATGTAGATTTATTTTCTGAGCTGTCTACGCTCTGCCTTTCCCTGAATATATTGATGCATTTTCCCATTTTGCTGTGCACTGGTGCCTCTGCATATGTAATAAACTAGCACACACACTGTTATAAAATCAACCAACTGACAGTGGTATCATACTGCTTTTTACAAGCAGCTCTGTTATTGCCATTGCACAGGTTTCAAAAACTAAATTAAGCACATAAATACATTTAAGATTTATATTATTATAAATAATAATTTCATATGTGTAGGAGTTACAGTACTTATTGAAAATATAGACTAAAACCAACTATACCATTGACTTTATAATGTAATAATCATAGATTAATCAACTCAATATTCAGTATATTTTCTTGGCAGTAGTTCCGGTTAATTAAGGTGTTGCCCCAATTGAATACAGCTGTAATTCCGGGGAATTAATCTGACAGAATAGAGAGTAGGGACACTACATTAGCTATGCATTTAGCGTCCAAATGTTATGCCAATAGTTTTGCCTATTGCAGCCTGGCATGGTATTTCCCTATGATGCTAATCATATAGCATTTCTACGAAGACACACTGCTGAAACAAACCTCTGAATGTTGTGTACATGAGCTACTGAATAGTGGTGTGTCCAACATGGATACATTTAAGGGTTTTATAATGTGACTCTTTAAGTTGTTGAATGAGGTTTAATCCTAGTGGTTACCTCTTCCAAAATAAAGCCTTCAAAACATATTTCAAGACAACAGCATGACACTTTGATTAATAAAGCATGTACCCTACCCCTTTTAAAGGAAACAGGCAATGGGCAAGTATAGCTTTTTGTACTTAAAAAATAAAAAATATATATAAAATATAAGAAATAAAGTGCCTTCAGAAAGTATTCATACACCTTGACTTATTCCACATCGTGTTACAGCGTGAATTTAAATAAATACAAAGTATCCCCATCTACACACAGTACCCCATAATTACAAAGTGAAAACCTGTTTTTTGAAATTCTTGCAAATATATTGAAAGTTAAATATATAAATATCTCATTTACATAACTATTCACACACCTGAGCCAATACTGTACATTATATAATCACCTTTGAGAGTGATTACAGCTGTCTACAGCTGAGTCTTTATGAGTAAGTCTCTACAAGCTTTGCACACCTGGATTGTACAATATTTGCACATTATTATTTTTTTAATTCTTCAAGCTCTGTCAAGTTGGTAGTCGATCATTGCTAGACATACATTTTAAAGTATTGCCATAGATGTTCAAGTAAATCAAGTCAAAACTGGAAATTGGCCACTCAGGAACATTCACTGTGTTCTTGGTAAGCAACTCCAGTGTATATTTGATCTTGTGTTTTAGGTTATTGTCCTGCTGAAATTTGAATTCATCTCACAGTGTCTGGTGGAAAACAGACTGAACCAGGTTTTCCTGCTTAGCTCCATTCCATTAATTTTTTTTATCCTGAAAAACTCCCCAGTCCTTATCGATTACAAACATACCCATAACATGATACAGCTACTGTACCACTATGCTTGAATATATAGACAGTGGTACTCAGTAATGTGCTGTTTTGAATTTGTCCCAAACATAACACTTTCAGGACAAAAAGTGAATTGCTTTAGTGCCTTGTTGCCAACAGGATGCATGTTTTGGAACATTTGTATTCTTACAGGCTTCTTTCTTTTCATTCTGTCAATTAGGTTAGTATTGTGGAGTAACTACAATGATGTTGATCCAGCCTCAGTTTTCCCCTGTGACAGCCATTAAACTGTAACTGTTTTAAAGTCACCATTGGCCTCATGGTGAAATCCCTGAGTGGTTTCCTTCCTCTCCGGCAACTGAGTTAGGAAGGACGCCTGTTTCTTTGGAGCGACTGGGTGTATTTATACACCATCCAAAGTGTAATTAATAACTTCACCATGCTCAAAGGGATATTCAATATCTGCTTTTTTTAATGTATACCCATCTACCAATAGGTGCCCTTCTTTGCGAGGCATTGGAAAACCTCCCTGGTCTTTGTGGTTGACTCTGTGTTTGAAATGCACTGCTCGACTGATGGACCTTACAGATAATTGTATATGTGGGGTACAGAGATGAGGTAGTCATGCAAAAATAATGTTAAACACTATTGCTGCACACAGAGTGAGTCCATGCAACTTATTATGTGACTTGTTAAGCAAATTTGTACTCGTGAACTTATTTAGGCTTGCCATAACAAAGGGGTTGAATACTCATTGGCTCAATACATTTCAGCTTTTAATTTTTAATTAATTGGTCAAAATTTCAAAAAACATAATTCCAGCTTGACATTAAGGGGTATTGTATGTAGGCCAGTGACAAAAACATCTCTATTTAATCCAATTTAATTTCAGGCTGTAACACAACAAAATGTGAAAAAAGTCAAGGGGTGTGAATACTTTCTGAAGGCACTGTAAATGAAAAGGGGGAAATCACTGTCATTGTGAAAACACTTACCGAGGTAAACTCATGTTGAATTGTACCAGAGGGTAAAATCAAGATAATCTCATAGCCTAGGACCAAATCACAGTTTAGCTAGCTACTACGATTAACATTTACGTTAACAGTCTGTCACAAGGTACTAATGACAGGAGATCATAGGCACTAGTTATTTCAACCCTTTTGATGATGTATTTTACATCCTGCAATTTCCCCCACACAATATATGACATTACCTTCTCTTTACTCCAAAATATCACTATTGCAAAGCAAAGATACATTAGGTCTACAAGAGGCTTTAATGATTATTTCTACATTTAAACATTGAAGTCTTAATAGGGATGTAAGTCATGTAAATCCCACAATTTCCGACTTTTGACCATTTAAAAAGACATCCAGATTACCAATAAGAATATGCTAAGGGACAACATTGTCCCATGTTGCTCTCTTCCTCCTTTCTAACAACACCAAGGTTTTATTTCCAGGTTTACACATCACTCCCGATGGGAGCGGCATAGTGTGTTCATCTGCCCCCCTCTCTTTTCTTTCAGCACTTCCCTAAACCCCATTTTAGCCTAATCTTAAAATGTGTGACATTTAGATTTTTTTTTTTTCTGTATTTTTTGTTGTTGTGTTTTGTTGTCACAAACCAAATGATAATCATAAGACCCCGTTGTTTAGTATCTTCCCTAGTAAACAGACAGTATCTGGATGTGGGTGCAGAGCAGAGTAAGGAAGAAGTGGTGTATCTCTGGGGAGAGAGAGACAGATCTGGCTGTTGTGTTGTGTACTTCTCCAGGGCCCGAGGTGCTGTTGGCAGTGGGGACAGTGGAGTGGGCACACTCTCAGACATCTGTTTGCACACTGCTGCTGGGACTGCTGGCTGGGGGGAGCACTCAGCCGGCACAACAACCACCACCATCACCTACCCTACCTTCGGTTGAAAATGGACTTTTAAAGAAATTGACATATTGATAGGGTAAATACCTCGTTGTGTGGTTTTAAATGACAACAACACTTGTTGTTGAGAGCAGAATGCAGTATCCCAGATATATGCCATATTACAAGATTAAGAAAACGTAAACGTATGGTGTGACAAAGTTTGGGTACCACGGAATGGTTGGCTGGTTTAGGCCCTCATTATAAATAAGAATTTGTTCTTAACTGACTTGCCTTGCTAAATAAAAAATACAAGCATAGTTGGAATTTTCAAAACAATTAAAGCAACCGACTCACCTGACACACACCCTTCTGTGCTGTGATTGTGAATGGCAATACTCAAATGTGACTCGACAGTTCTAATCAAATTATTTAGCATTGGATCGTATCAACCCTCTCTGTAATCAGATTATGAGTGCACTGTACTGTGTCTGTACACTGTATACCTTCACCTATTAATATGATCAACCTTGTGTCATTGATTTCCCCAGTGATGGAAACACTATCATGTTAATTATCACAACCATCTGGTCCAGACAGTGAAAAAGCTTCCTCTGCCTGTCTCTCACAGATTTGTAGCTGTCAGTCAGTCAACCCTCCGTCTTCAAACAAGTCACCAGGGCTTAGGAAGAGCAGAGCAGCAGAGATCCCTAACTCTACTGTAGCTTCAGTCTCAGGGGATTTAGGACTGGCGTTAGATTCATCTCCAGCTGGAAATTTGACTCTCCTTCTCTAACAATATTGTTGCTCGCACCTCCCTTTACCACAAATCACTATAGATTTTGGTGCTTGGTTGGTTCCCTTTTGCTGCATGGATATTTATTTGTGGTGTTTTTATAAAAACAACCTCATTTCTTCACAGTATGTGTTCCCTTCAGTGAAATGTAATTGATTGTATTCAGTGAAGATGAAGTTGTTTTCAGTCAAATGAGACAATAACACACTGGCATGCTGCATTTACCCTGACGTTCAAAATGATAACTTTATATTGTTGTGTTGTATGTAACATGGTGATAATAAGAGGTATTACTGTTGGGTTTATTTCAATCGCTTTGCAATTTTCACAAGTGTGTGGTACATATTCACAACACTCAGTACAAAAATCTAAACAGATCATCAAGATGGCAGTTGTTTCAAAACTAGGGTTGCAAAGCTACCGGTAATTTACCAAAGTTACCGTAATCTTCAGTAATTTGGGTAATTAACAGAAAATATATGGCAAAGTATCGTAACTTTGGTAATTTACACTCAAATAACTTTTTAAAAATGATCAATGTAAGGTATTCATTTATTATATCTGTGTCCATATCGTCCATGAGTTTCCAGTAGATAGATTAAATGGTTCAACAGAAAATAGACTAATTCATGAGAAAAAGCATCTAATCAACGATGGCATTATTTTCTATTAACTCTGCAACTCTTCAAACTATTGATTTTTTCCACAAGTGCTGCCAGTTTGACACCCAAAAGATTGACAACAGATACATATTGAGATAGTAAAATAAATACGTTTGTAAAAAAAGATATAAAGGATATTTAATGCTGAAACCCTCATATTAAATACCAATGGTATTCACTAAATTGACGGTTTATATTTAGGATAATGTTTTACAGCTTTGTCGTTCTATTTTTATTATTTTTATTATTTTATATCATTATTTCATATGTTTTACATGTGATAAGGGCAGCAGGTAGCCTAGCGGTTAAGCGTGCTGGGCCGGTGACTGAAAGTTCTCTTGTTCGAATCCAGAGCCAACTAGGCAAAAAATCTGTCATTGTGCCCTTGAGCAAGGAACTTAACCCTAATTGCTTCTGTAAATCGCTCTGGATAAGTGTCTGCTAAATTATTTAAATGTAAACAATGCCACACAAAGGGGCAGAGATTATTACAGACACCTGTGATAATCTGAAGTACCCAAAAGAGCCACTAGATGTGATAGATTACATAAAATCCTTGAAAGATACCAACATTCTAGTAGTTTACTGGCAAAATGTTCCTTTTGCAACCCCTTTTTAAACCTAAAGATTTTTAACTATTTTTTTCTACCATAGATGTTGAGAACTACATAATGAAAATATATGTTTGTAAGGAATAAACATATAGAGCATATATCATATAAAGTATGATATATATACTTTAATGTACTATTATGATGATGAATATTGGGATTTCACTTCACAGTTCATTTTAAGCAATCTGATATTGACAAGATTAGAGATTTACTCTACCATATAAACGAAAACAGCAGTAACTACACTTTAGTTAAAATTGAAGTATGTAGTATCTGTTTTATCTTGTGACAAAGTGTTCTGGTTCAGTTATGTTCCGTTTCAGAAAACAAATGGTGTGAAATTTTCAGTAACTACAAAATCCAAGTCAAAACCAAGGCAAACAGCAGTAAGTGAAGTTACTAAATGAAGTTACTGCACTCTGGCTTTGGTCCGCTCTGTTTAGACTGCAGTTACTGCAGTTTGCCTTGCCCCTCACACACTATGAGACTGCCAAGAAAGTTGGATAAACACATTTAGATATTAGATAGTGCACTTTGCTTTTGCATTACCCAAATATTGTTTAAGGTCGTAGAAAGGCAGAGGGCAGTATCAGCATTTTAGGGGTCATAGGTCAGATCAGTGGTCATGGTTTATATTACTTCATAATACAGTTTTTGTTCAATCACTTGTGCAATTTTTGTGGTATGTGGTAAATAACAGCACAAAAATCTAGCACAACAGATCATCAACATGGATCATGTTTCAAAACTCTAAGCACATTTTAAATTGTCTGAGTACAACAAACAAATTAACAGTCACTTGTTCATTGCACCAAATCAGTCTTTCAATTTGCATATACAGTGCCTTGCGAAAGTATTCGGCCCCCTTGAACTTTGCGACCTTTTGCCACATTTCAGGCTTCAAACATAAAGATATAAAACCGTATTTTTTTGTGAAGAATCAACAACAAGTGGGACACAATCATGAAGTGGAACGACATTTATTGGATATTTCAAACTTTTTTAACAAATCAAAAACTGAAAAATTGGGCGTGCAAAATTATTCAGCCCCTTTACTTTCAGTGCAGCAAACTCTCTCCAGAAGTTCAGTGAGGATCTCTGAATGATCCAATGTTGACCTAAATGACTAATGATGATAAATACAATCCACCTGTGTGTAATCAAGTCTCCGTATAAATGCACCTGCACTGTGATAGTCTCAGAGGTCCATTAAAAGCGCAGAGAGCATCATGAAGAACAAGGAACACACCAGGCAGGTCCGAGATACTGTTGTGAAGAAGTTTAAAGCCGGATTTGGATACAAAAATATTTCCCAAGCTTTAAACATCCCAAGGAGCACTCTGCAAGCGATACTATTGAAATGGAAGGAGTATCAGACCACTGCACATCTACCAAGACCTGGCCGTCCCTCTAAACTTTCAGCTCATACAAGGAGAAGACTGATCAGAGATGCAGCCAAGAGGCCCATGATCACTCTGGATGAACTGCAGAGATCTACAGCTGAGGTGGGAGACTCTGTCCATAGGACAACAATCAGTCGTATATTGCACAAATCTGGCCTTTATGGAAGAGTGGCAAGAAGAAAGCCATTTCTTAAAGATATCCATAAAAAGTGTCGTTTAAAGTTTGCCACAAGCCACCTGGGAGACACACCAAACATGTGGAAGAAGGTGCTCTGGTCAGATGAAACCAAAATGGAACTTTTTGGCAACAATGCAAAACGTTATGTTTGGCGTAAAAGCAAAACAGCTGAACACACCATCCCCACTGTCAAACATGGTGGTGGCAGCATCATGGTTTGGGCTTGCTTTTCTTCAGCAGGGACAGGGAAGATGGTTAAAATTGATGGGAAGATGGATGGAGCCAAATACAGGACCATTCTGGAAGAAAACCTGATGGAGTCTGCAAAAGACCTGAGACTGGGACGGAGATTTGTCTTCCAACAAGACAATGATCCAAAACATAAAGCAAAATCTACAATGGAATGGTTCAAAAATAAACATATCCAGGTGTTAGAATGGCCAAGTCAAAGTCCAGACCTGAATCCAATCGAGAATCTGTGGAAAGAACTGAAAACTGCTGTTCACAAATGCTCTCCATCCAACCTCACTGAGCTCGAGCTGTTTTGCAAGGAGGAATGGGAAAACATTTCAGTCTCTCGATGTGCAAAACTGATAGAGACATACCCCAAGCGACTTACAGCTGTAATCGCAGCAAGAGGTGGCGCTACAAAGTATTAACTTAAGGGGGCTGAATAATTTTGCACGCCCAATTTTTCAGTTTTTGATTTGTTAAAAAAGTTTGAAATATCCAATAAATGTCGTTCCACTTCATGATTGTGTCCCACTTGTTGTTGATTCTTCACAAAAAAATACAGTTTTATATCTTTATGTTTGAAGCCTGAAATGTGGCAAAAGGTCGCAAAGTTCAAGGGGGCCGAATACTTTCGCAAGGCACTGTATATTAAATCTAAGTATCTGCTTTTCAAAATGCAATATTCACTTTACTTTTGATATGATTTTCTTGTCTTTTGTTAACAATACAATTAACTAGCACTTAATCAAACTGCTCAAAACTGATAACTACTGAACCCAAAACTATGTAGTGCCTAGTTAACGTATCTGAACAGTCTACATTTCTATCAATTTGACATCAATTTATGTTGGAAGGTAAATCATAAATGGGTTTGGCTTTAAATACTTCATCATCATTCTCCATTGGCCAATGTGCTTCACAATGTCAAAGTGGAAAGAGTCACTCTATGTGCTTCCATTTGAAATGATAGTGTAGTGTACAATGCACTGCTGAAATACCTGGATTTTATATAACAGTGTATTCCACTCATTGTCTGAATTTGCACTGTAAGCTGATTCATTTCAAGCAGAGAGACAGGCGATACTGTAACAGTTGACAAGTCACGTAAAAAAAAAAAAGTGATCTTGTACAATGTTGCATGGGACAGAAATGGAAAACAACACCATTCTGTATTTTTACAGTAGCCAACTGCTTTACAATACCCTTATTTATGATGATTTATCTAACATATGTACTTTAGAAGGATAATGTAAGACTAACATATTTCTCAACATGCTCACAACTTGCCATTGGATTCAAATCATTAAAAAAAATATGCATGTCAAGTTATAGTCAAATACTGTATGGAAAATGATATTTACCATCTACTATTCATCACTTCAAAAAGAACAGGTTTGAAATGTGTATCTTGTACTTTTTGCTATTGGATTTCATGGTAGTTAAAATGACTCAATGCCGAGCCTATCATTATCTGATGTATTGGTGACTAAACTAAATGTTCTCATGGTATTTCACGGAAACGTTTATTTTGCATGAATGACTCGGGGGTGACAGATGTGTGAAACCACAATGAATGCATAATCAAAGGTTCTGAACATAAGATAGTGGGCATTACAAGTGTTATCAGTTTAGAGTTTTGTACTTAGAGTTAGAAAATATACCACTTACATCTGAAACATTTGCAAAAGTGACTGAAAAACAAAAACGGTAAGATAATACATCAGTACATTATCACTTATCTACATCTACAACATATTTGGCTGGAGAACCCAAAAAAAAATGTAAAGCCATTTTTCTCAGATTAGCTGTTTGCCTTCAGTTCAGGTGGCTGCCCTGCCCTTGCACTTAGTCTTCCTCTTGTTCCCCTATCGCCATGGGTACACCTTCCTGTAAACGATCTCACTATACTTTGATTTAACCTGTTCTGTCTTAAAAATGACTGTAGATGTCCATAAAGATTAGAATGTTCCAAAGTGGTTCGCCAAAAAGATGAGAAGATACTGTAGATGACACATGCATCATTCAGGGTTACTATCAAACAGGTATGTCACATTTCTGTTTCGTCCATAACTTGCTATCTGCTTGTAGCAGGACGTGTTTACAGGGATCTTTTTCTCTCACTATAAGTGACATCCCACTGGGCACAAACTGGTTGAATCAACGTTGTTTCAACGTAATTTGGCAACGTATTGTGACGTGGAATCTATGTGGAAAAGAAATTGGATTTGAACAAAGTCATCAACATTGTTTTGAGGGTGAAATTTCAACCACAGGATTATGTCATCATGGTAACCAAATTTCAGCATAGACTAACCTTGCACAAAATATGTTGATTTTGTACCTTTAAAACAATGTCAGATTTCCAACATTATATCCACTATCACAACGACAAAAAATGAAGCTTGGCAGCATCTACTGGAGAGTTGATCAATGTACCGCTAGCTTTTGGTCTCCCATCCAAAGTTTTAACCAAGCCTTGCTTGGCTATGATACTGACTATTGCCAATGTGCTATTATGAGAATGATTGTTGAGAGATCTCCACATAAAAATGAAATACTGTAGATTCACTGTTGCTATTGAAAGTCATTAAAAAGGGTAGGTTTAAGAGAGCAAATTAAATGTGACCGTAATTTATCGATCATCAATTATGTTAATTCGGCCTGTATAGCATTTTCAAAAGTCATCAACAGCTATTGTTTGAATTCAACCCAGAATTCCACTAAAAATAGACAATACAATAAGCTTAGGGTTTCAAGCTCTGGTTGATTTCAAATGTAAAGATAATTCGAGATATTGAAATGTGTTTGGCAACCAAATATCAAAATTTGAAGGAGATGAATTATCTGCTTGGATAGTTTCATCTGTGCCACTGAATTAGTCTGGCTTTAATTCCAGTTTGTCTACAAATAAAACAATTATATGTTGAATTCACGTCTCCATCTCAACCAAACATCTAAGTGAAAGAATAGGTCTAAATCAAATGAAAGTGTATTTAAAGTTTGATTTAATTTAGTGTAATTTGTAATTTGATACAGTGTAATTTACAGTACTGCAGGAAATTACATTCAGAGGGCAAATTTGAAGCACGTACAGTTGAAGTCGGAAGTTTACATACACCTTAGCCAAATACAATTAAACTCAGTTTTTCACAATTACTGACTTTTAATCCAAGTAAAAAGTGTCTGTCTTAGGTCAGTTAGGATCACCACTTTATTTTAAGAATGTGAAATGTCAGAATAATAGTAGAGAGAATGATTCATTTCTTTCATCACATTCCCAGTGGGTCAGAAGGTTACATACACTCAATTAGTATTTGGTAGCATTGCCTTTAAATTGTTTAACTTAGGTCAACATTTTGGGTAGCCTTCCACAAGCTTCCCACAATAAGTTGGGTGAATTTTGGCCCATTCCTCCTGACAGAGCTGGTGTAACTGAGTCAGGTTTGTAAGGCCTCCTTGCTCGCACACGCTTTTTAAGTTCTGCCTACAAAATTTCTATAGGATTGAGGTCAGGGCTTTGTGATGGCCACTCCAATACCTAGACGTTGTTGTCTATAAGCCATGTTGCCACAACTCTGGAAGTATGCTTGGGGTCATTGTCCATTTGGAAGACCCATTTGCGACCAAGCTTTAACTTCCTGACTGAAGTCTTGAGATTTTCTTTAAATATATATACATAATTTTCTTTCCTCCTGATGCCATCTAGTTTGTGAAGCGCACCAGTCCCCCCTGCAGCAAAGCACCCCCACAACATGATGCTGCCACCCCCGTGCTTCACAGTTGGGATGGTGTTCTTCGGCTTGCAATCCTCCCCTTTTTCCTCCAAACATAAAGATTGTCATTATGGCCAAATAGTTTTTGTTTCATCAGACCAGAGGACATTTCTCCAAAAAGTACGATCTTTGTCCCCATGTGCAGTTGCAAACCGTAGTCTGGCTTTTTGATGGTGGTTTTGGAGCAGTGGCTTCTTCCTTGCTGAGCGGCCTTTCAGGTTATGTCTATATAGGACTCGTTTTACTGTGGATATAGCTACTTTTGTACCTGCTTCCTCCAGCATCTAAACAAGGTCCTTTTCAGTTGTTCTGGGATTGATTTGCACTTTTCACACCAAAGTATGTTCATATCTAGGAGACAGAAGGCTGCGTGGTCCCATGGTGTTTATACTTGCATACTATTGTTTAAAATACATCCACAGGTAGACCTCCAATTGACTCAAATTATGTCAATTAGCCTATCAGAAGCTTCTAAAGGCATGACATACAGTGCCTTGCGAAAGTATTCGGCCCCTTTGAACTTTGCGACATTTCAGGCTTCAAACATAAAGATATAAAACTGTATTTTTTTGTGAAGAATCAACAACAAGTGGGACACAATCATGAAGTGGAACAACATTTATTGGATATTTCAAACTTTTTTAACAAATCAAAAACTGAAAAATTGGGCGTGCAAAATTATTCAGCCCCTTTACTTTCAGTGCCTCAAACTCTCTCCAGAAGTTCAGTGAGGATCTCTGAATGATCCAATGTTGACCTAAATGACTAATGATGATAAATACAATCCACCTGTGCGTAATCAAGTCTCCGTATAAATGCACCTGCACTGTGATAGTCTCAGAGGTCCGTTAAAAGCGCAGAGAGCATCATGAAGAACAAGGAACACACCAGGCAGGTCCGAGATACTGTTGTGAAGAAGTTTAAAGCTGGATTTGGATACAACAAGATTTCCCAAGCTTTAAACATCCCAAGGAGCACTGTGCAAGCGATAATATTGAAATGGAAGGAGTATCAGACCACTGCAAATCTACCAAGACCTGGCCGTCCCTCTAAACTTTCAGCTCATACAAGGAGAAGACTGATCAGAGATGCAGCCAAGAGGCCCATGATCACTCTGGATGAACTGCAGAGATCTACAGCTGAGGTGGGAGACTCAATCAACAATCAACAATCAGTCGTATATTGCACAAATCTGGCCTTTATGGAAGAGTGGCAAGAAGAAAGCCATTTCTTAAAGATATCCATAAAAAGTGTCGTTTAAAGTTTGCCACAAGCCACCTGGGAGACACACCAAACATGTGGAAGAAGGTGCTCTGGTCAGATGAAACCAAAATGGAACTTTTTGGCAACAATGCAAAACGTTATGTTTGGCGTAAAAGCAACACACCATCCCCACTGTCAAATGGTGGTGGCAGCATCATGGTTTGGGCCTGCTTTTCTTCAGCAGGGACAGGGAAGATGGTTAAAATTGATGGGAAGATGGATGGAGCCAAATACAGGACCATTCTGGAAGAAAACCTGATGGAGTCTGCAAAAGACCTGAGACTGGGACGGAGATTTGTCTTCCAACAAGACAATGATCCAAAACATAAAGCAAAATCTACAATGGAATGGTTCAAAAATAAACATATCCAGGTGTTAGAATGACCAAGTCAAAGTCCAGACCTGAATCCAATCGAGAATCTGTGGAAAGAACTGAAAACTGCTGTTCACAAATGCTCTCCATCCAACCTCACTGAGCTCGAGCTGTTTTGCAAGGAGGAATGGGAAAAAATTTCAGTCTCTCGATGTGCAAAACTGATAGAGACATACCCCAAGCGACTTACAGCTGTAATCGCAGCAAAAGGTGGCGCTACAAAATATTAACTTAAGGGGGCTGAATAATTTTGCACGCCCAATTTTTCAGTTTTTGATTTGTTAAAAAAGTTTGAAATATTCAATAAATGTCGTTCCACTTCATGATTCTGTCCCACTTGTTGTTGATTCTTCATAAAAAATACAGTTTTATATCTTTATGTTTGAAGCCTGAAATGTGGCAAAAGGTCGCAAAGTTCAAGGGGGCCGAATACTTTCGCAAGGCACTGTAACTTTCTGGAATTTTCCAAGCTGTTTAAAGGCACAGTCAACTTAGTGAACGTAAACTTCTGACCCAATGGAATTGTGATACAGTGAAATAATCAGTCTGAAAACCATTGTTGGAAAATTACTTGTGTCATGCACAAAGTAGATGTCCTAACCGACTTGCCAAAACTATAGTTCGTAAACAAGAAACTTGTGGAGTGGTTGAAAAACAAGTTTTAATGACTCCAACCTAAGTATATGTAAACCTCCGACTTCAACTGTACTTGAATTTTAGCTAACCCTGGACCCTGATAAGAACTGTCTGACAGTCACCAGGGGAAGAGCAAGCAAGTTCCATGTTCGTCACTGGGATATGGAAAGTGAAGGCAGTGGCAGGGGCCAACTGAAATAAAGCAGATAATGCTTCCATCCTTAAAGGGATACTTCTGGATTTTGGCTATGACACCCTTTATCTATTTACGCAGAGTCAGATAAATTTATGGATACCATTTGTATGTCTCTGTATCCAGTATGCAGGAAGTTGGAGGTAGTTTCGCAAGCCAATGCTAATTCAATTAGCACAATGACTGGAAGTCTATGGTATCTACAAGCATGCTAGCAGTTACCATAGACCTCCAGGCATTGCGTTAATGCTAGTTAGCAATTGTGCTAACGCTAGTTAGCAACTTCCTTCAAACTGCACGCAGAGACACAGGAATGATATCCACAAGTTCATCTGACTGTGGGGAAGTATATAAAGGGCTTCATTGCCAAAATCCAGAAGTATCCCTTTATGATGAAGCATAGTTGACTAGTTAACCCTTTCAATTGTAGCCTAGTCTCAGACCCCAATTTCAAAGTCCTGGATTGGGTCATTTCACAGGCGACTTGCTTGCCTTACTTGACAGTTCAACTGGCTAATTGAAGAAGTACATTTCTAGTTTATGTGAATGTTTAAGAAATTCTACTTAAAGTCAGAGTCATGACAATAACGTTTTTTTTGGGGGGGGGGGGGGACTTTACATTTTTTTACTCAAGGTGGTAGGAAACAGCAACTGTATTATGGAGGTACAATTTGGAATTCAACTAATTTTACATTGTAAAGTAGGTCTACTATGCAATTGTAATAACTCAACGAATATGAAATGTGCTTCTCTTTTCCTACAATGAAATGATTTGAGGCTTCTATAGTGTCAGTGTCCAGAACAATGTAAGGGGTGCATGTGTTGACTCGCAAGCTGCCAAATCTCGCGAGTTTATCTGGTAATTACAAGGCTAGCTGTGTGTGTGTGTGTGTGTGCAGTGAGAATCTGTGTCCAGTGTGCAAAATTGTACAGCTAGCTGTTAATGCTTACTCTAGGCCTATGAAATCATTAGTTGGGTTTCATAAATGGAAAAAAAATATATATCCTTCAGATAACTTAAATATTCATACTAATGTGGTATTGTCTAATTATTTTATCTAAAAACTAAAACGGACATTTTTCAAGTTTGATATGGTGGGAATTGGAATGCACCGACAGAAACGCATATACAAACCCCGCGCCAAATATTGGTGGTTCAAAATGTGTTGAGCATTATTTGGCTAACCCCACAAAATGTAACATTCCAGTAGTAATTAACAATTAAGAAATCACTACTTCGGTAGCATAAGCTAAAAGTCAAGTTTAAGAAGCGGTGTCTACGGTACCCGTGTAGGCACAAACCTTATCTTCAAACAAAAGCGCGAAACGCTTTCACCTCCCCAGTCAGTCCGTGCGGATCGCAACTCAGTGCAGCCTCATCTCGGAGAACGCCATTGAGAAAGAGTGAGTGAAAGAGAGAGAGAGAGAGAGAGAGCGAGCAAGAGAGAAATAGAGCAGATCAGAGGAAGAGAAAGGAAAGAGACAGAGCGACATACTCTGTGAAAAAAGTGTCCATAATTCGTCACCCTTTCTTTCTCAATTTCCATCACAAACCCTACCGGTGCTTGGATGAACCAAAACCTATCGATCAGTCAGTGCTACACCTGGATCTCCTGACCAGCTCCGAGCAGGCATGTCCCGAAGGAAGCAGAGCAACCCCAGGCAAATTAAACGTAAGTTTTACAGCCTCGCTGTCCTGTTATCTACCAAAGCTTGTTGGAGAAGTTAAATTAGGTTAGTGAGTGACTAGTCACTTCAGCACCGATGTCAATTGGCAATCCCAGATTTAATTGATACTGTTGATGTAGTTTCGTTCATTGATAAATGAGTTATGTTTTTGATCAATCATATTCTGTCATATGCTATTGCTGAGAAAGGCGTTCCATCTTCTGACTTTTCAAATGATGTTTTTACAGATATAGGAGTTTGCTTGGTGTTTGCTAAAAAGTGGATAGGTTACTTTATAATATTTGACATATTTATGTCAAGCAAATCAGGATTCTATTCTTGTGATTTATTATAATGTGCTGATATGATCTTCAGACATTAAACACCTAAAGTTGAAGAGTGTATATCCTTTGCAAACTGTCTTCTTGGAATTCCCAATTAAACAAATGAAGTATTTTATCTTAAGCAATTATGTAGTAATACCAATGTCAGATATACTGAATAACCTAAGTCAAATGAGGAATGTCCCCCTTCTCTCTCTCTCTCTCTCTCTCTCACACACACACACACACACACACACACACACACACACACACACACACACACACACACACACACACACACACACACACACACACACACACACACACACACACACTCACAAACTGTATAAATAAATTAAACCTAAATTAAAACTTTTACAATAATAGCATGAACCCTAATCATTCTGCAGAGTAGGTAGTGATTGTGTCACTGTCTAAATATATAATTGGTTATACAATTATAACTGGACAGGTTATATACATAAAAAAATACTGAAAAGTGTTCATGGTAATATAATAACTAAAATATATATGTCAAATACAATGGACAGTGTTTTTAATAGTACTACATGTACTTGTTGTTAGTTTCATCCCCATTTCAACAAAGTATTGTGCCTCTGGATCTCTGATAATTCAAGAGTTATTTCAATCACTTCAAATACCAACGCTTTGAGTGAAATATCATGTGACATGAGACAGAATTGATCTATATGGATTTTATTTCCTGTGATTTTAAACAAACTGTGAAATGTGTTTATGTAATTCCAAATGTGGAATTGAAATGGCTGGCCTAGCAGGCTTCCCAGTGGAAATGTCATACTAACAGTGGTCATAGCAACGTTGCATTTTAGGTCTGCTCTTTAGAGACTTGAAAACAACGCTGACTTTTTATTGTGTCTTTTTTCATTTTGTATCGGCAAAGATTCACCGTATTCATCATACTTTTCTTGTTATAAGCAGTGTAGTGAACCTACTGTACAATACAGTCCTATGTGGTTATTCTATATTGACCATGTCATTTAGCTGTATGACTGTCTATGTGGTTATTCTATATTGACCATGTCATTTAGCTGTATGACTGTCTATGTGGTTATTCTATATTGACCATGTCATTTAGCTGTATGACTGTCTATGTGGTTATTCTATATTGACCATGTCATTTAGCTGTATGACTGTCTATGTGGTTATTCTATATTGACCATGTCATTTAGCTGTATGACTGTCTATGTGGTTATTCTATATTGACCATGTCATTTACGTCGGGCTGATTCACTGGGAATCCCTTGTCCTACGACTTGGGTTTATTTGAAGAGCAGGTAGGGAGAGACTCCTTTGGGATTTCTCATTGTTGTCGGACTTATAGACATGATGAGAAAAAATAATGAGTACTGTCCACTCACAAGATATTTTAGATAACTCAAAAATATATTTTTTGTTTCAATATGTGAAATAGTTATTCCAGTAATAGTGTGATTGGTAATGTGGATACAGCACGGGGAATAAATATATACTTCATTTATACAGTGTGTGTGTCTGTGTGTGTGTAAATTATGATTCTGTTTTTACATGAGGAATTTACTTAATAGTGGTTACGATTAGTCAGTAATTGATTGCACTGTATATGGCTGTCAACAAAATGTAATTATATATTCCAGGAAGATTTTGAAACATTATTTTTGTTGTTGTTGCAGTATCAGCAAAATGGCAATACTTTACTGCAAATGTCTATTTTCTAAAAGATCTTCAAAGGCTTGTCACTCACGGCCACAGCTTGTTTTATGCATTTACAGTTTCAACATATTTTACGTCATTTTAGTATTTTAGGCAAGTTAAGAAGTTGATAGTCGGAAATATATTTTTCAGTACCTATGAATATATTTTCAAAGAACACTTAGAAAATTGGTTCTGATTACCAAATGTAAGTGGGTATCATGGTTCTGAATGATGAACCTACCGGTTATAGATTCAATGCAAACGCTCCAAGACTCTTTTGATGTAGACCGAACAATTTAAATGATGTTTGTTGTAATTTAATGATAATACGAAGAAAAAAAACTGTTTTTCTGCTTGGTATAATTACAGTGTAATTGGTATGCATGTGTTGCTATTCATGATTATTTTGAGCAGAGAAGCATTGCTGATCTATGAGGAATACACACAAACCTATATACTATAGCCTAGCATGATGTGCTAAACCCACTTGTGTAAGAACCAATCACAAGGAGGATGCCTCTGAATTTTGTTGTCAAGCAAAGAAGTACTGCCTTGATGTGAGCATCCTCATATCCACTGTGACCCAGGCGTGCCTGAATTACTATGTCATGTGTAAGAGGTTGTTAATGAGAGGTGAGGAGTGAGGATACAGTGTTGAAAGAACTAAAGCATTAGTTAGAAACAGAAAGGTCAAAGGAAACCTCGATATGTCCTACCCCAGGAACTAGGAGCTAGGGAAAGGCCTGAGGACCAGGAACTAGGAGCTAGGGAAAGGCCTGAGGACCAGGAACTAGGAGCTAGGGAAAGACCTTAGGACCAGGAACTAGGAGCTAGGGAAAGGCCTGAGGACCAGGAACTAGGACCTAGGGAAAGACCTGAGGACCAGGAACTAGGAGCTAGGGAAAGACCTGAGGACCAGGAACTAGGAGCTAGGGAAAGGCCTGTGGACCAGGAACCAGGCAATGCACAGAAAGTCAGCGCAGACAGTCATTCTAAAGGACAAAAAGGTTGTTGGGCGCAGTTTCCCCCCCATCCTGCATACATTGGGCCGTTATCTAAAATTGTGATTTATGCAGTATTTTAATATTTTGCTTATTCCTTCCCCTTGGGTGCTCTCTGAGCGGTGATAAAAAGGCGAAGCTGAAAGAGCACCATTAATTTGCTCCGATGACTGGGGAGATAAGAACAGATAATGGAAAAGATAAGCAGGGAAGATATACCATCAGAAACCCGATTATTACCATTAAAATTCCAACCCAGCAATCTGCAGCCGGCTGATAATTCCCTCTCCGTTTCCACCACTTTGGATGATAAGGCAAAAAATAGTCACTCAGTGCTCCTTGATTAGGCTGCCTGGATATCCCGATAATACTGTGATAAATTATGTATTTCCCCCTTGTTTTTTTCCTCTGAAACGTTACATCTGATTTTTTTCTTCTATATTTCTGGGTCGTCCCTGTATCCCTCCCTCCTTGCCTCTCTTCCTCTCCCAAGAAAGGGATAAAAACCCATACACTTTTATTGTAATAAGAGTTTGATAGAAAGGGGAGATAGTGGAGGAGGTGTTTTGTATGGGAGCACATATCAATGTTATCAGTCCATCTCTGTGGGCCAGCTGCTAGCTGTTGTTGTTTCTAGCCTTGTCACCCCGTGCCAATATGCCAATAAATTGCCCAGATTGCCAGCTAGCCGCTCCAAAGTAGATCAGCTAAATTTGACAGAAATTATGGAAATATGGCTGATGCCCAGCGGATTGTGATTAGAGGAGAATATGTGAATTCCTTCAAGGCTCCCTCCTTCCCTCCCCCGTCTCACCTCTCTGTGGCTCCTAGTGCTATGCTGTGGTGTGTCCATACCTCTCCCACTGAGGGGTACATTTTGATTCTTAATAGGAAGGCAGAGATATGAACAGAGCTGAATGGAAAACGCCTCCCCTCAGAGTCATTTTTCTGTAAAATTGCTCCCAAAGTTTGGTGGCGTGTAGATGAGCCGAGATGATGTAGGGGGCCTCTTCCCCCAGTGTTGTTTATGGAGGAATCCTATTGGAAGGGTGTTGAGAGGGCCGTGCACAAGACATCCAATGTCAGATGTGCTTATTAAATTGACTTAGCACTCTTCCCTGGCCTAACTGTTGTCTTCACTACATTACATGGTGCTGCCTGTGACTTCGTGCATTCCTGTTGTAGCGTTAACTAGACCTTTACCAGATACAGGACTGCTCCTCTCTGCTGTTAAACCATTCAGTGGAGTCCAGAACTTGTACTGTGCAGAAATGAAACTACACTGTGATGAGTATGTATATGTTCATTCTAGAAGGATAACTACTATATTATATATTAGTGTTTACTGAATTGGTTGCCTACGCCTACTTTCTGTGTGTGTGTGTGTGTGTGTGTGTGTGTGTGTGTGTGTGTGTGTGTGTGTGTGTGTGTGTGTGTGTGTGTGTGTGTGTGTGTGTGTGTGTGTGTGTGCGCTTGGCTGTGCATGCATACGGGTGTGTGAGTGTGTGTGTGTTTGTTCATACGTGAGTGTGTGTGAGACTGGGGATTGTGGTCAACTTTAGGCCTGTGCTCTGTCATGAAAGGTAATCTGCCTAGTAGAAGTGCTGTCTTCTATTTGACCTCTGTCACAGCTGAATCAACTTGTAAATCAACTCAAGCAGTCTGATGTTTCGGGGGGGAATCATCATATCTGTGTTCGGATGCCAGCCTCTCGTATTTAAGGGTTTATTTTTCATTCGCCTGACAATCACGCTGCCTCTCTTGTGCTCATAGATTTCTGTCATATGAAGAATGGTTGTTGAATGCCAACTTTCCCTCAAACATCTGTTCCCTGCCAATAACAGCTTGTGTTGTGTTGCTTCCTCGTCGTCTTGGCGGATGGATCCCGGTTCGCCTTCACTCTCTTTCTCAAGCACTGATGTTGCACCACCAATGTATGCAAATAGCATGCTGTCTCCAGTTTTCACATGATTTCTGGCTATTTTATTTAACATTTATACTTTCAAGTATTGTTGTTGCGATTGTATGTCAGATTGACGTTAAGCGCCCGTTTTATAGGCCACATTTCGGATATAACATTAGCAACTATGAAATGGAATGTAGAGTGTGGATGGATGTGTGTTTCCTTTGTTGAAAAAACTGCCAGCTGAAGTGGAGGCTGAGCTGAAGTTGGCATGGCTGCTGAGTGTGTGTGTGAGTGAGTGGGTGTGAGTGTGTGTGTGTTACAGTGGTGCTGCAGTGCAGCTTGAACAGCACAATGAGATGTGGGCATTGGTCGCTGGGTTGCTGGTTTCAAAAGGTGGAGGTCATTTCCTGTTTCCTCTTTGTCTTCCTCTTTCCTGTAATTCCACCACCGTTATCCCAGTGACTCTTCACTGTTGCAAGTCATTATCTTCTCCTTCATAGTTGTCAATGGATGATTCAACATGGATTGTTGTTTTTCAGGATCTGATCACAAAAGTGTTTTTCAGTTTTAGTGCTGCTCTGCTGGCTACAGAGATGGGTTAGGATTAGATGGCTCAGTCCCTTTCAAAGAATTTCTATTAAAAGGACATGTTCTTTCATACGTCCCTTTTCGTTTGCATGCCGTTGTAAATGAAATAAAAGAATAGGTAATTGTGCCCCAACAAATCCTAATCGTTTGTTCCTCAGTTTATTTAGATTTGATATCAAGTGATGACTTTTGAGCCCCAGGTAACAATTGACTTTCAGCCGTTTGAGTTAATAGCCTTGTCTCTAGCTTGTACGGATCAATATGTGTATTAATTAATCACAGCTATCAGGAGCCGGATCTGGTTCCATTTGTTGTTACATCAGCAAAATATCAATAGAGAAAGTGGACTCCCTGATCGTCATGGCAACTTCATCTCTTAGGTCAAAGAGAGTTTATCTTATCTTGCTGCAGAGAGTGGCAAACTGCTTAGGAATCTAGTTTAGACTCTAAGATCATCGATTTAAGCTTTTTTTCTTGTTGTTTCGGGGAGGGGAGAAAATAAGAGGGCTGCATTCTAATCACAACAGAGATGTTAAGATTTGAATATTGATCACTCTCCAAAGGCCATTATAGGATAGCTATGGCCTCTAGTCCAGCTGTTGTTCAAGTACGTCCTTTTAAGACCCAAACAAGGCTTTGATTATCAGTGTCAGCGTGTCAACACGGAGTATGTCTGTGTAGCTGTCTGACAGTACGTTTCCTACTGCTACAGACATAGGCTGAGTCTGAAATGCCATCCTTCCCACTATATAGGATGCCAAGTCAGACACACAATACAATGTTTACAGACCAGTGTCTATACACATCCTGACACTTCTCTTTATCACGACACCATAAACATTCACATATATTATTTGGCATATTGAATAATAAGTAAATTGATAGATTTTGGTATATCCTTGTATCAGCCACATTTATCATGGTGCACAGTTCCTAAAAAAACTGTTTTGTAGATAACATAGCGTTAGGCTAGTTTTTTTTCCGATGAAGTCTTTGTGTATATTATGAATATGGCCAGTTTTTCCAGGATGTGACTTTGCCATGTGCATGTTGATATGATATGAATATAATCATGTGTGGGTCTGCGCATCATCATGATGTGTCAGGGAGGTGGACCAGGGTCTGGTCTCACAGGAAGTTGGCCTGGTGGTGTAGGGATCTGCTGGGTCCCTCTATGACTATGGTCCAATTGGTACACTATTCCCTATATAGTGCACTACTTTTGGCCAGAGCCCTGGTCAAAAATAGTGTACTACAGTATATAGGGGATACATTTGGGATGCACGCCATGCCTCTACCTCATCAGCAGGAGGATAGTCCTCAGGCTAGGAGCACACAGGAACATGTTTTTTCCTCCCTCTCTTTTTGCCTTCGGGACACAATTGCCTCATTTAACATTCTCTATTTGGCCCCTGCCAAGAGGGGAAACAGCCAGGGAGTAAAAGAGCCACCACACATCATGAATTCTTTCATTTAACTTGTAAATTCCCTTTCACCTTGGTGATGGCTGCACAGTTATCTGTCGTGATGGCTGGAGATATCGCTCAATTAAGGGCTTTTCTGAGGTTACTCCCCAATATCGGAGTGATTTTTGTCGTCTGACGTCATGTTATATTATGAATATGGATATTATGGGTTCTGTTTGGGCTTTTAAACAGCTTAGAAGATCAACACTTGCCTTCCTCTGTTCTATTCTAAAGCAGAATGTTCAAGGACTCTAGTGTTCTAGAATTTCTCTGGAAACTTTTCCCCACTGTGGAGAAATACAGTTCCCATGTATATTTTGTGGGGAGAAAATGTTTCAAGTCAAATCCAAATGAGTTCTGGGTTGTTTCAATGGTCAAATGTTGTGTTAATAATGTGCTATTAGTTACAGTGTTTTCACCAAGTCATGCATTATCACTGCAAATGTATTTTCTGGGGTGCCAGTTTCCTGCAGTGCAGGTTTGGTTGAATCCAGGCCCTTGAGGATAGAGGAAGTGACTCAGCCTAGCAGCTGTGAATGTAAAAATGAGTTGTGAACATGATGTAATAAGAAAAGTCTACAATTTCACCCTCACAGGAGCAACAACGTCCTTTGTTTTTATTTTCCATGACATATTAGGTGACTGAAAAGGGGTGATTTAGTCAACATCATTTTTTGACCAAGATATGAGTTGGCACGGCAGAAAATGAAGCCCTAATAGCTGTTACGTTTAAGTCTCTCTCTTGGCAGGAATTAGCCAAGGCTGTGAAGGACTAGAACCGGGGAAGATAGAACTTTGCATTTCTTGGGCATTAAGGATAAAACACGTCAGACGTCGTAGTTAAGGGATAGGTGGCTACAGCGGATTAAGTAGCAAGCCTTTCAGTTCAATTTGTACATCAGCATTTCTCTGGGCCCAACAGCACAAAACACACAGCACTGCTAAGGGTTCACTGGAAAATCACTAATGACAAAGCTTTGTAAATAGATAAACAATTTATGTCAAATGTGCTGAAAATATAAAACAAACTTCAAAACATGTTAATACTTTAAAGAGGCTATGTTTTGATTCGCAGCATAGCGTGGCAGCATAGCGCGTACGGCTGTTGACAGCCCAGTTTACATCCCCCTGATCAGAGGGCATATCTGCATATGATTAGCCTGGATGCATGCAAATATTCATAATGGAATGATATGCCAATTGTCAGTGGCTGATGTTGATCGATTATGTTTTAAATGAGATTACGCAAATCAGATTGGAGGAAGAAGTGAGTCTGATTGGCTGTGATGAGAAGAGTGACAGGTTGTAAAGTGTTATTTCTCCTGTCCTGTAATTAGTCCCCAGCAGTTTGAACTATGTCAAACAAATAGCTATGAAGTGAGATGGTGATGGAACTGCCTACCTGCCTTTCAGAATCAGGCAGCAGTGGATCTCATCTCAAAGAATTCTAATCTGGTAATTGCTAAAGACTGGTTTGGTGACAGTGACTGAGTAGCTTTGGCCGAGCAAAATGCTTTGCCTTATTATATCAGATGTGTTTTTTTTTTAACCAAGGTTCCATCAATCAGCCATTCCCCAGGCCCAAACCACAGATCGCTTGGCTAAACGGTAAAAGCATCCTCTCATTCAAGACATGATACTTAGAGTCCCAGTTTAGTCTAACTGAAAACTATTGATTTCTGTCTCTATAAAAGGCTGGTATTAACATCCATCCCCATGATAAAATGGTGGTGATGCTTTAGTGGGTGTAACATGCTGGTCTACACAGACCTAGAGCCCAGAGCAGACCGTGCTCTCTCTGTGTGAACCATGTGTCTGGGATTCTCCAAAGAGACCCATTTGACCATAATGAAGTTTCTTAAGCTTCTGAAACAGAATAACAACTGGGTCAGATGATAAGCTCGAGCAAAACAGGGGAAGAAAGTAGAAGAAAGTGATTGAGTGATGTCTCTGGCTTTGCCGCCATCACAAGCAGTTGACAGTTAGTTTAGGATCAGATGATTTCACTCTCTAGATTAGAGTGAGGGGAAGCTAGGCAAATCTTCAGGACAAAAAGGTCAAGGGCTTCTCTCCTCTCCTTCTCTCCTCTCCTCTCCTTCTCTCTCTCTCTCTCTCTCTCTCTTTTTCTCAACAGCTTGCTTTGACAAACAGGGAAATGTTGCTAAGATTCGTGAAAAAAGACAGAACATACCGTCACAGCTAGTAATATTCTATGGAATGACTGACTATAGTTGGAGAATATAGTTCACTGGCCCTGTGGTCAGCATTAGCCCTAGACTGTAACATTTCCTTCTCAGTCATTTGAATAGAATTTTCCTTTGGAGTATTGAATAAGATGAACAACAGCTTTCATTTGGGGTAAATCTGTTCTTGTCAGCAGGATCTGATAATGCTACGTGGTCCCATAGTATGAACCAGCTAACCAGTGAGAACATGGAAGTTGTTTGAGGTGGAAACTACAGCAACTCTCTCTGTGGTTTCTGAAGGGGGTGAACAATGAACAGTGACAATGGATGACTGGATGATTGAATGATTGGATGATTGGATGCGTACTGTAAACAAACACAATCCACCACAACCCTCTACATCTACATCGTCCTCAGCATCATCCCTTCCAAAACCACCAACAGAGAATCCTTTCCCAGTACAAAGTTCCGTTCAGAGTCTTTGTGAGATGTGGTAAGATACTGGATCTCCAAGTTAATAAGCTATTGTCTAGTCCACTGCTCTTTGAATAGTGTGAAGTCATCTCTATATCCAGTTAGCTGGTCTTGGAGTCTGGAAGTCACAGCAGATTTTAGGTACAACTGTTTACTAAAATCTAAAGTCATCCAAAAATGATATGGCTATACTTTTCGACAGCCACAACGATGCCGCTGTTTATGTGATATTGTGATCACACACACACACACACACACACACACACACACACACACACACACACACACACACACACACACACACACACAGCCTTATGGAAATGATTATGAAGGGCAGCATGGTGGTGATTCAGTAATGTGAGTGGTGTGTGTGATGCAGTAGCACCTGTCTCTTCAGACAGCCAGGCTGGGCCGTCCCCATTTAACAGGACTCTATCGTCCATTAGCTTTGTCTAGGGGATGCTTTCAACATCAGGGTCTCACTTGGAATGAAGTGGCTATGATAACAGCAGTCAAACTGCACTATTATGAATCAGTTCTTTTAATCATCTTCCATTGAAAAACCATTCCTCCTCTATTGACTACAACCACTAACCTGACAAAACATGGATTAGCCCAAAGAGATGTTCAGACAATGGAAAACGTCCATCCAGCCATCATTAGGGAAAGCAACCACTGTTTGTTTGAAGTGGTTGAAATGACAACCTTCTTGTCAAAGACTCCTCCAGGAGAATAAAAGGGATTTGTAATTAACATAATAATTATATCCTACAAGTTTGACCTATGGTGTCCCGTTACAATGCTTCAATCCTTCAGCAATGCTTGGCGTGATGATAAAAACCCCATTATACACAGTGAAAAAGTAATGAACTTTATTTATCAAAGATGTTAGTCAGGCAATGTTGTTATTTGAGTGAAGACCAATATACTGAAGTTTTTGTGTTATTTGTAGCATTTTGCCCAGATACATTTTAGTTCAACTCATATCTTTCCAATGTCCCTGCAAGTGATGTCTAAACAGGGTGGCTGGTTTTATCTGAAATGTAGTTCTTAGTTTCATGTAAAACATCTCATTCTGGGGCTTTAGCTGCAGCTGCCTTATCGTTTTCCCTTATTTCTCCCTAGTCATTTATTTCAATCCCCCAGGTTTATATGTTTCACTCTCCTTTCATTCCTGGGATTGCCTTTCATAAGTTCAAACACTCTACAACACTTCTGGTAACTTTAGTTGTGTATTCACTGTGATTCAACACTAGTTTTTGTATTGTACTGTAGAGCATAGAGTGTCCAGCTCTGTCTTGAGCCTGAACTAAGACGTTGAAAACATCATGACCTAAATCAGTGATGAACAATAACAGAACAGAAGCATCCCCTAAGCAGGTATTGTATAGGCTACCTACAGTAGGTCTACAGTATGTGAGAGAGGGAGAGAGCGTGTGTTCATACTGTACCTGCATGGTGCTCCTCTACAGCTCCAGTTCCTGTGGTTGCTTTGGTCTTTGTCTGCCACCTATCAGCGTATCAGCAGTATGTCTGAGGCCCAGTTGTATAATGCACCATTTATGGCTTTGTGGGGGGAGACGTCGGCCGGGCAGCGGAATCGCCCCAGGCCTTCCCCTCAGTGAGTGGATTAACATCGGCCTGCTTTAGCGCTGCACTACCACGGTGTGAAATCTGCCCCGCTCTGGGTCCAGGCGACGGACCCCACTACCCCGCTCCCCCCCTCAACGCAAAGCCTCTCACAGCCATCTGTGAAATGCAGAAACTCTGTGTCTAAGTTGAGTTCAGATCCCAACCGCCAGCCGTGGCCGGGGCCAGGAAGCAAATGGGCAGGCAATTGATGGTTGGGGATCAGCTCACTGATGTCGTGCCGCATGTGCAGGAACCCTGCCTGCCCCCTCCCCCTCCCCCCCGCACCGCGGGCGTGTTGGAGGAGGTCTGGGGCTCTGGGCGCTGGCCGAGAGATCTCTGCCTGGTTCCTGCTTGCAGGTCCAAATCCCCCCTCTGTGCATGCCTGCCTGCCTGCCTGTGTGGAGGCGGTGCCACTGCTCCCCTGAGCCCATGCCCAGTCCTTTGAAGATAAGATTTTGATACAGAGTCCCTTTCGGTACGTCGCTAGCTAACGGATGCTCTTTGTGTGTGTCACTGCCCATGCCTGGCCTCTGCTTAGAGCCTGGGGCCACAACTCTTGGTCATAAGGAATGTATAGGTTGTATTTAGGTGAGGGGTGGATAACTACCCTGATAATGGGTGGTTGGGATGTTAATGGTTTAAACATTAGTAGTAATGTTGAACCACAGAGTTGTTGATTAGTCTCTGGTGTTCATCATAAATGCATCAAAACAGATATTTTCTGTGTAATTTGTTTATCTCAAGATTTGTAGTTGATTTGATTTTGAAGTTGTTTTTATCCATTAAGGGCCCAGTACACAAATAATTCTCCAAACTGTTGAATCTGTGTTTCTTCTCTATTCTATTATGGTGATTATCTGATGACTCACTCTCTGGCTGATTGTGGGTTTCTTGCCCATATTTTAACATTGGAGAGTCACTTTCAACACTTCTCACTCTCAACATCTGAATGAAAAAAAAGAAGTGGAGAGAAGAGAGCTCATCATAATCAGTTATTTTTTGAATGAGGAACTCAACTCAAAATGTTCCCTTGATTTTTTTTCATCCTGTGGCTTTGGAGTTCAGATCTGTGCATAATGTCTTGTGATTGCATGGCATTATGGAGGTTTGTGAAAGCCGTCTCGCCTCTGAGTCCAGCACCACCACCACTAGCAGCAGCAGCACATCTTTCCATCCACACACACACACACACACACACACACACACACACACACAGGCTGCTCATCAGTGATGGAGCGTTGATTGCTTTTTGATACCCATCCAATATGGACGGTGTCCTGCATACATCAGCTAATTAGAATGTACTTACAGTGTCTGTGTGATAGCATACACCCAACACTCATCATCATCAGATCACATGTCCAATCTCTCTCTGTCTGTCTGTCTGTCTGTCTGTCTGTCTGTCTGTCTGTCTGTCTGTCTGTCTGTCTGTCTGTCTGTCTGTCTGTCTGTCTGTCTATCTATCTATCTATCTATTTATCTATCTATCTATCTATCTATCTAACCACACTCAGCTTAGTCACTATGTAAATTCCCCTGAGTGGAAAAGCTAGAATTCAATGGAAGAAGTATTCGCTGGAAGCAGTTTGCAAGGTAAACAAATATATTTATGGAGGCAGCAAACTACTTCGGGGAGACTCCCAAGAGGGTGCTTTAACCATGCAGACAGAGCCCTGTTGAGTAAAGATCAGCTGGAGGTTGGAAGAGAATACAGTGGCTGTATCCATGGAGTAACAGCAGTGTGTGTACAGTAACTGTTCTCTGTCCACTGTCCATGTCATTGTGACTCTGCCTCCTGCCTGTGTACAACTAATAGACATACTGTCCGTTTCTGTGTGTGTGTGTGTGTGTGTGTGTGTGGGGGGGGGGGGGGGGGGGTTCCAGAAACATACTGAGAGAATGCAATGGGGCGTCTCTCTGAAATGTATAGCCATCCTCAACAGCTTTCACACATCATAGTGGTACATACACACACAGCGGCTCCCAAGAGTGAAAGACTAATGTGCAGGATGTGGAAGGAGGGGAGTAGAAACAGAAATCTCACTGCTGTTTCCTCAGGTAATCTTGACTGTGATCTTAATTCCAATAAAGTGTTTTTTTTTGTATAAGCCAGATCAAAATGCACTCGACTCCACTGGTATTTCTGGGGTCATACTTTATGGAATATCATTTCAGATAACAAGTGTAATCCTGTGGGGGAAGTGATGTATATTGACCAACTCAGTAATAACCTGCCTACATCTCCAGACCTTATACTATAGTAAAAAGGGTGAATAACTATTTGTGCTCTCTGATCAATCAAATAGGACTTCCTGTATTGTATGATACACCCAGATCCCAGAAGGGGACGACACTAATATGTACTGTACTAAATGAACAGCATCTTATAACCTTTTCACTGCTTTGATCAGCAAAACCTAGGCCATAGGTGGCAATATTACATGAGTCCTTTTATATTATTGAATGTAATATATCCAATAGCTTAAGTCCTATTTGTGACAAATTATTCTCTTAATTAACCCCATGGGAATCAATGAATTTGTCCCAATAGTGTCTGCATCCATTAGCAGAGGAGCAACCAGGTGATCTGTAAGGATAGGGATGGTAGTGTTTACGGTTCTACCTCCAGCTTGTTGTCTTCCGTCCGTCAGTCAGCCAGTGAGAGAGACGATGCATCCCTCTTCTCTCAGATCATCTCATCAGGGTGTGCGTGTGTGTGCGTGTGTGTGCGTGTGTGTGTGTGTGTGTGTGTGTGTGTGTGTGCGTGCGCGTGTGTGTGTGTGTGTGTGTGTGTGTGTGTGTGTGTGTGTGTTATCTTGACTGGCCAGACTCATGACCTCTTGGCTCTGACAGTGGCCCCAGGACTGAGGGACAGAACCAGGGCAGTGGAAGGAGACATATCTATTGTGAAAATACTTATTTTCAATTAAATTCATTAGTAACATTAATATACATTTGACTGGCTACTGTATATATTTATAGAGAAGAGAAAAAGACAGTTGACGAGCCTCATGCAACAGTGCACAATAACGTGAAACATTCGTTGAAATGAATGCAAATGTAGCCTACGTCTTGGATTTTTTTGGGCTATTTGGGAGTTTTCCACGTCTGACAGATATCTCTGTCAGTAGGCCCAAGGCATAACATATGGAGTGAAAAACACAAGAAAGAAAATGTCTGCCTGATACGCTGAGAACTGTACAAATTCATGAGCCATCAAAGACTGCAATATTTATTTTCCTTTGCATTGCAAAATAGAGAAATGAATGGCCCGGCTTCCCCTGTAAAGACAAACTTGAAAGCAATCACCCAGAGTTCTTTAAACATTTTCTGTGTTGTGTATTATGCAGAGTTCTACTGTCTATGTAGTCTTTGCCGCCTAACTGCCTTTTGAAGTCCTACTCCCTGACTGTACAGTATTTGCTTTTCACCAATTCTTTCCCACTGTGTCTCTGCTGGTTTGAAAGTGTGACCGATCGGGCGGTGAAAGCATCTCTATCAATTCACTTTGCTTCTTGGTTCCTCGGCCGGAAGAACAGCTCCAATTGGTCGTTTAGTTAGTGGTTTGTAAATTAATAACATGCAGGTCAGAGTTGTTGTCTGTGTTGGCCTAAGGTGAGTCTGGTGGAGCAGAGCAGAGAGGAGCAGAGCGGGGCACCAGATTGGGGACAGGAGGGAAGGACAGATGCCCCTATTACAGCCCTGCTGTCCCAGACCTCCCTATCCCTGCTGGGGTGTGATCTTAGTACCACACCACAGGTCTGGGAGACAGCCATCTTCACAAAATCTCTGACAGCAGCCTCTTTAAAAAATGTTTTATTTAAAATGTGTTTGTGTGTGTGTGATCACGCTAAAATAGAAATCAGTGACTGCTGAGTTGTTCAATGATGTCCATGACTCTCCATCTCACCCTACCTCTCTCCCCCTCTCCAACTTGTTATTTTTCTGTTACAATGTCTTTGCAGTGTGATACAGTAAGCTTGCCACACAGTGCCTTCAGAAAGTATTGGCACCCTGGCCTACAGCCTGAATTTTAAATGGATAAAATTGAGATGTCAGTGGTCTACAGACAATGTGCCACAATGTCAAAGTGGAGAAAACTGGGGATGGATCAACAACATTGTAGTTACTCCACAACACTAACATACAGTAATTGACAGAGTGAAAAGAAGGAAGCGTGTACAGAATATAAAATATTGCAAAACATGCATCCTGTTTGCAACAAAGCACTAATGTAATATTACACAAAATGTGTTAAATACAACACATTACTGAGTACCACTATCCATATTTTGAATCATAGTGGTGACTGCATCATGTTATGAGTATGCTTGTAATTGCTAAGGACCGGGGAGTTTTCCAGGATAAAAAATCCTAGAGGAAAACCTGCTTCAGTCTGCTTTCCACCAGACACTGGGAGATTGAAAAACTATGGTGAGACTTAAAATGAATGTTTAGCAATGATCAACAACCAATTTGACAGAGCTTGAAGAATAAAAAAAATAAAAATGGGCAAATGTGGTTCAAACCAGGTGTGCAAAGCTCTTAGAGACGTAGAAAGACTGTCATTATGGGGTATTGTGTGCAGATTGGTGAGAAAAAAATATGTATTGAATCCATTTTGAATGTCCGGCTGTAACACAACAAAATGTTGAATATGTCTCGGGGGTATGAATACTTTCTGAAGGCCCTGCTGATTCCACTGAATGAAGAGATACATGCAGCTCAACAAATTCCACTGGCTATTTTTTTAAGCGCGCCACAAAGTGGCCTATTTCTAACACCATTATCCTGTGAGTCTCTATGAAAGAGCGCTCCTTTTCTCTTGTGAAGGTGTGGGTGGGGGGGAGGGGAGGGGAGGAGACTGCGTAGACCCCGGCCGCATGGTCGTTATCTGCACCAGATGCAGGTTGACTTCAGACTTTCAATGGAAGGTAAAGAGAGGGGAAATTAATGAGAGCCATAAAGCCAGTAGGATAAATAATTAGGCAACCAAACAACCATCCACCCCAAGATCCATGCAGCCACAGGAAAATCTGCCTCACTGCTCACTAGCTTTTAGTTTCCACTGTTTCTCAAAACTGTGGCTGATGTCAGTTTTTGTCTTTGGTGTGTTTTTAACTCGATTCACGTTTTGGCATGAAAGTCAGTGCTGTTACTCTTCATCAATAATCACTATGACAGGCCTCTCCATCCTGCCAACGGTAATTGGTCAGATGACTTCCTAGTTGAGACGTTCGTTTCAACGTTAGACAGAACGCTTGTGACAATTCAGTTGTCAAAAGGTGTGTTTGTAAATCAGTGGGAAGAGAAGGTGTCACACTGGAGTGAATGTTTGTGTGGAGTAAGCTGACGTCCTCATGCATTTGGCATGTCCAGTGTTCACAGTTAGTTGACATATTAACCTCATTTTAATAATCCATATAATTCATCTCTACTTCTGTGCCACCTATTTTATTTTGAGCTGTCAAGCAGACTGCTCCTGCCTTGGTATAGTATCACTAGGCTTATGCAACTAGGTTACTGATGTCATTGTATTGAACTGATGGTTTCTCCAGCACGTCCTCCTTGGGATCCAAGATAATGTTGTAGCATTAGAGGACAAGACCGTGGTAATGTACTACGGTGTCCCCCGACAGACAGACAGACAGACAGACAGACAGACAGACAGACAGACAGACAGACAGACAGACAGACAGACAGACAGACAGACAGACAGACAGACAGACAGACAGACAGACAGAGATCAGTGACAGACTTACATTATCCTGTAGCAGTCTTTGATGGCTATTCATGGTTCTGCACTATAATCTGTTTCTCTAATCTCATTCAGAGATATAAATAAACAAGTAATGCTGTACATAAAAGAGAGAAAGCACATGGGTGAGCATCGCAGGGATTATGGTAATTTTGAGGATAAGTAAGAGGTGTTTAAAACATGACTTTTTAATAGGGGAGGAAGTAACTTCCTTTAACAGATCAGTTTGCACTGTCTGAACTCTACACTGGAATTAATATGCAAATAATTAACAAAGAAACCACACAATTTCTGTAAACTCTATGCATGGATGCATGTTGCGGTAAACAGGTTTTTAGACATCTTTTAAACTCATTATAAAAGTAATAAGAATGCAATGTTAAAATGGGGGTTGTCTTAAATCACCCTCCGGTGTGAATGTGTTCCTCTAGTAACAGAGAAGGTAGTACACAGCACACACATTCCCCTGGCCATTATATTGGTCTGAGAAGCCCTCGTAACACTTGTTTAGCTCTAGATGAATGACTACTTTCTTAATGATCAAAGTGTCAATAGTGGAGGATACCTACCTTCTTCTGAATCAACTCACCTATATATGCCAGTTGATTTCAGGGCAGTTTTTCGTTCCACCTAATCTCTTCCAACATGACATTTGGAAACTCTGAAATCAATTATGTGTTCTCTACCCAAATGAAACGCAAAAAAAACGACTATATGACGTAAAAGTCGGCCAAGCTCACCTTTGACACGCTGCATTACAAAGAGAAAGGGAAATCACACTGCATACCTGATCCATAAAAAATCCTTTGAAATGGATTGCAGGGCCTGGGTTGGATCCAGTCCTGGCGCTAGTTGTGGCATTGATGGCACAGCCCTTGGGCACGGGGATACTTGGCCTGGACAAGATGGACGGTTCCTGGGCCCGTATCAGTGGGCACTGGGCCGTCCTGGGGGAGCTTCTAAGCCATGCCGTCTGAAGAAGAACTGATGGCTTTGGCAGAACATGTGGACATGCTGTGGTTTTTATTTCAGTCAAAACAGCCCCGATGCTATCGCCTTCAGTCACCCAACCCAACACAGGCAGCAGCAGCAAGCTGACCTAAATGATTTTGCTTCACACAAGTTCTTCTCTTTCAAAAACTCATCAAAACGGAACTGAAGTTTTTCTTTTGTTCTCCCTTTAGAACGGGTTTTGCCTCATGAATTGTTGTTGAATTGTTGTTTCATCTCAGGAGACATCAAAATGCAATATCGTTAATATCCCTCCTAAATGTTCAAATCTATAGAGGAACACCTTGAACTACCTAACAGGAAAGTTATATTGCTGCATCGAAAATGATTCCAGTATGATAATTATCAACACCAACCAAATTGTTTCTACTACGAGAGGAAATTGACAGCTTCAACTCTTTCAGAAGTAGTTAGTTGATACCTATCCACAGGCTAATGGAACCGCCACCTTTGATGAGAAGTTGAAACGAGTGTTGCTGTGTAGGCTTGGCACAATACTAGACATAGCTGGAGGGGCTGTGGAGCAGAACAGAGCAGAGAGGAGCGTAAGGGATCGAGACATTTAAACGGGCCTCATCCAGAGGTGACAAGGGCACCGTGTTCTCTGAACTGTAGGTGTGAGCCCGCTGCTGTGTCTGTCTTTCATTGTCTTTTATTTTCCTATTCTTTTAAATGGACCGTTTTTTTTTCTACTAGAAGGTTTTTTGATATCCATTTAGATTGGAGGTTCATTAAAAAAAGCTCAGACAATAGAGTGACTTCTAATTAAGCCGCACTGCATCTGGCCCCTGGCGCCCTATCCTGGTGTTCCATCTATTTTGCTGGGGAGAATTCATTTGTTTCTTAATTAAGAAAAACACCAATTGCGTGAAAAATATGCTTATGGTACCTGAATCCTAATGAGTTAAGTAGTGAGGGGGAGAACTCATTCCAGTAGCCCTAGAAATGAACTGGGACCTGATAAAAATGAACTAACTAGCCTTGCATAAATTGAAGCTGAGGGAAAGTGCTCCATCATCATGGCCAAGACAATATGCAAACTATCTTCAAAGAAATCAAATTGCCGGAATGTTTTCATTTGCATGTATTAACTATTACCATAATGAGTAGAAGTGACATTGGACTCGGATTGTGTGTCTGTTCGATTGATAACTCTGCTGCATCTGTAAATAGTCTCCCCGCAAAATGATGCTACCAGTCAAATCAGTGTAGAACTGTGGAGAGGTTTTTACCGCCTTGTACAAACCTGATGCAGTGTTGAATCTGTGTCATCATCCTGTAACCGCTAAACAGGAAGCAGCTGGGAGACGTTGTCTTTAAGACACTGCTGTGGAGGAGAGGAGAGCACCTGGCTGGGGGCAAGTTCCATGAGGCTGTAGCTGGACCCAGAACCAGAACCAGATTCAGTAGGCAGGGAGGCACACTGCTCCTCCATCTCCCCCACATGTCTCAACCCTTCCAGGGTACCAGCAGCTCACTTATCTCCTTCCTCAACACCCCACCATAGCCCACGTTGGAGAGTCGCGGGCAACCAGCCAAAGATACTGATGTTTTTGTACTGCAGGCGTCATGCAAAACATTTGAACTGTCTTAATATTCCAAATCATTTTTTCAACATGCTATTTCAGAGGATCAGCCGCTTGGGTCAAATTATTCAATTAAGTGTCTGTTTATTACTGATACCAAAGCTGGGTAGCAGTTCTACTTATCACCTTTTCTGCAGATTGGTGTTCTCGCAGAATACCACCATAAAGATTGCCTCCCTGTAATTAAAATGGCACAGAGACAAATCTGGCACAGGGGCTAAGACACGGGGAAATGAGGGAGGTAGGGGGAAATTGCAGGGGGCAACGTTCTCTGTCATCCAATGAAAAAGTTTGGGCTACAAGCGTTTAACTAAACGGGTGTCAGAGAGGATATATGGCGAAGGAAGAGGATGGGTGTGAGGCGAGTAGAGGAAACTATGAACCTTTGGGTGGCGTCGTTGTTGTTGTTGTTGATAGCTGCTGTTGTAGGCTACAGAAGGCGGTTGGTTCATGAACAGTTGGTGGTGAACGATCGGCCTCTTGTTGCCATTCATTTTGAACCAAACGGGTAAACAGGAGGCTGGATGCTAGTCTGATTCGTCCGGTGGCACTGCATTGCTGTTTGGATGTCCTCCTAAACCACAGCCAAGCTTCCCTCCCAGAGCTGTGTTTGATGAGCAATTGGCAGGCTATAGAGACACGTGTACTCGCATCTCGTGGCAAACATACCTTTCACAGAGTCAGACTCGACAGACATGTGACTTCTCAGAGAGGGGGAAAGGAGAAGGAAATGAAAGCAGCAATAAGCTGGGGATGTTAAACCCAGACACGAGAAAGACGTGAGACACGACTTTGGATTTAGACAAAATCTTCATGCGCTTTTGACAATTTGCATTGTTATCGCCTGATAACTGGTGATGTTTTTACTTGGTTGTACATTTTTATGTGGAATATGTTAAACGTAAACCGGGCTATAACGACTCCCTTAATGACGTGGGGATCTTGCTTCCCCCCCCCCCCCCCCCGGATCGCGTCTTAGTGGGCTTCCAGTGCGGGATGGCTGATATCTGAATATTAAAAGCGAGTTTCAAGCTCATCTGCAAATGTGATTTGCACATATCACACTTCTGCAGTCACCAGGCTGCTTCATCGCCAAGCTTCTGAGCAGAGAAGGGCAGAGAGAGAGAGAGAGAGAGAGAGAGAGAGAGAGAGAGAGAGCGAGAGAGAGAGAGAGAGAGAGAAAAGAGAAGAAGAAGTATATATGGGGTTGCTATTGATTTATTCCATATCTGACCTAATTTAAATCCCTGCCAACAAACTCATATGCATACTGTAGATTTTCTAAATTAGAGAAAGCAAACCTTGAGCTTCAGTGAGAGACAGGTGTAAACATCAGTGTTGTCATAACGCACCTCCAATAAATCTGAACATCATGGCAGAGTGCTGCTATAGAGCACCACATCAATTGGACATGATTTTGAAGCCTGAGGGCCCAGGGGAATGCCCTCCAGGACGAAGGTGCCCATTGACATGCCGTACACGCCAAGATAGAATTATGACTGCCTGTCTTTGTTCCTCACCGGCTTCCTCACAGAGACCGAGTCATTTGGTTGAAATACGGAAACTGTCATGTATTGTCATGTTGTGTCTTGTTTCTGTCCTTTCTCTACACCCTTTCTCCCTCTGCTGGTCGTACTAGGTCACCTTTTCTCCCCCTCTTTCCCCCAGCTGTTCCTTGTCTCCTCCTAACTACCTCGTCACCCCTTTTCCCACCTGTTCCCTTTTTCCCTCTGATTAGTCCTCTATATCTCTCTCTGTTTTTGTTGCTGTCTTTGTCGGATTCTTGTTTGTGTTTCATGCCTGAACCAGACTATCGTCACGTTTGCTGCAACCTTGTCCTGTCCTGTCGGAATCTGCCGGTCCATCTGAGCCTACCTATGTTTCGTTATTAAAGAAGCTCTGTTTACGTTAATTCGCTTTTGGGTCCTCATTCACGCACCTTAACAGAAACATTTTGGAAAATGGAGGCTGTGATATTATGATATTGTGTCTTTTCAATAGGAATATTCTCTCGATTTGAAGGAGGGGAATGGTTCCTGCTTTTAGTGTAGTAAGTACATTATTAATGAAATAATAATACACTCATAATAATAACAGTTATACAAATAACCATGAAAATCATAATACAGAATTCTTTGCGTTACACAAACATTTTGTTTTGTCATATTTTTCATTTTTGACATATTGACATGATCAGATGTTAGACATTGTAGAGTGAATAAAATGGCAGAATATCTTGAGGGCGGTGTGTTGTCTGTGACTCTAGCGGCAGTGGTGTTGTCATGA